>NC_089833.1:9370535-9668035 GCF_035046505.1 Tiliqua scincoides
GTCATTAATAGATTTCATTGACTTACTGCTGCAAAAGAGTAGGTGATCCCCAGCCAAATGGTTGAGACAAGTGGGGGAACAAATGTGAACGCCAAGAGGGCAAAGACAGGCAAAGTCAGCACCGCACAGCTCACGGCAAACACACCTCTCAGTCCAACGTAGTCCTGGGGAAGAGAGGCAAAATGAAGACCCAGGAGAGCTGGAATAGTTAAGAGACCAAGTCCCCAGTTCAAATCTCGCCTCCACCATGAAGTCTCTAGGCGGCCTTTCCATCTGTAGTATCAGGGTACTGCTTATGTGATTAACAAGGCTGTTGTTAAAATATCAAGATAATACTGTACACAGAAAGTACTTTGCCCACTCAAAGAAGTGCTGAACAAATGATAAAAGAACAACTAAATAGATGAATCAACTAACATAAAAGTGCTATGCCCTTTTACAGTCAAAATTCGACACAAATTGGGCTGGTGGGGCTGACAGTAGCAAGGGGGGGATTTTAAAATTTCATAGCAGCCAATAAGATGCTTTGGAGCCAACACGCATCCTGCTATTTGCCCTTAGACCCAACAGCTGAAAGCAAAATGCTCCAAGCCTGTTCAGAATGTGCAACACCCTAAGGTTTCACTATCAGACACCCTGAGGTTGACTATCAGAACTGAGAAGAGCCAAGATGCATGAACTGCAGTGGAATTTTTCCATTTGTTTTGCCTTTGGTTTCAACAGAGGGACCCCTTTGAGGGGCAGCCGAACACATGCTTTCCATGTACAAAGTCCACAGTTCAACCTCTGCTGAAGACCCTAGATAACAGGGTTGGGGGGGGGAATCCACTTCCAAGAACCCAAAGAGCTGCTGATTCACATAAGGCACCTCCTGGTACAGGTAGCCCCGCCCCCTGTAACTGCAGGGGATACCTTCTAGTTGCCACTGTGGATACCCGAAACTGTGGATAGCAGCGAACCCTACAAAAAGCGATGCACAAATTCCCCCCCACCGCACAAATATCTGTCTGATTGCAGCCCTCCTGGCGCTGTCTCCCGTCTCGCTGTCTCTATGCTGACTGCAAACGCTAACAGGAAGTGGGCGATGTGTTCTCAACCCTCCAACCCATTTTCTGCTTAGCACAGAGACACAGGAGACAGTGACAGGAGGGCTGCAATCAGAGTCAGATAAGTCATTTGGACGATGCGGGAGGGGGTGGAATTTGTGAACCATACATAAGTGAAACAGTGGATACGGGACCTGTGGATTCAGGGGGATGCCTGTATTTGCAAGGGCACAAGATGGCAACAATCCTCTGCAACAAGATCGCCTCTACATGGACCCACCATGCAAAGAATGTCAGCTGCAGAATCTGGGCTAGAAAGGACCTCTCCTGTTCCTATTTGAGGGATCCGATTTTAAGGCAGCATTACACATTAGGGGCGTTGAGGAGCCAGGCAGAATGAGAGATCAGACAGGCTCAAATGAAGTCTGATCCCTGAGATGCGGCCCTTTCAAGTCTGCTCATAATATCTATACACCACTTTTCAACAAAAGCAATGTTCTCAAACAGAGAGAGTAAAGAGATGCCCCCCTGTCCCCAAAGGGAACTGCAATCTAGACAAGACCGTAAGGGAGATGCCGTCTCAAACACTGGGAAGGATGTTCTGCTGGGGTGAACAGGGAGAGTTCTGGACCTGCTAAATGTAAGAGTGACACCATTTTAAATTTTACTGCCAAGTTAAATTTTTCCAGTTAAATGTATGACTCTCCCTTGGAAGCCAAAAAGAGGAACTACATCAATGGATGTTTCCCTAATCCTTAAGGGGAAAGCAAGCAAGCGAAAAGTACTCACAATTAAAATGCCAACGGCTGCAGAGAGAACAAGGGAGCTGTCGTAGACTGCCCCAGCAATATAAGCAGCTGCCTGCTGACTGTAGCCAGGATACTTGTCTTGGATAAACTTGCTAAAAAGACAGAGGAAAGAGACAAACACAGAAGGACTCGCATGAGGTTATTCTGGCACAAGTGGAGAGAGAGAGAGAGAGAGAGAGAGAAATGTTTTCCCTCTGCCTTTTAAAAATAAACTGGGCTCTTTGGGCTTGCATTTTTTACCTTGGTATATGTTTACTTTGTGTCTGATAGCGCCGTGCAGAGGAGTCCCACTTGGCCCAGGTGTGTTTTGGGTTCCCAAGTGCCTTTCATTCACTCAACTTAAAGTGGGCATTTGATCCATGGGATGGTGAGGAAGTCTGAGAGACAGACAGTACTGAGCTGCGGTGCTCCTCTACGTGAAATTGTGAAAGCTACACAAGTCCAATGGGAGAGAAACAGATACTGTATTGGGACAGCTGAGAGGCTCCAACCCAGATCCATGTTTGGTTCATCCAGCTGAAATAACTATGGCATACATCAGTTTCATGGAGCAAGATCAGACTTGAACTGGGAGTGGCCCATGGGATGCCCATGGGATGATGAAAAGACTAAGCGGCAGCAAAGAGCTCTGTCTTTTGGAGAAAGCAGGAGGTGTAACCCTCTGAAGATACGGACTTCTACACTGCTGAAGGCAACACTCATCACCTATTCAGCAGAAGCAGCAGCATCCAAGCTTCCTTCACCCTCTCAGATCCTTGGCTTTGTAACAGCCAACACCCCTACCATCGATATTCCTATTTCACTGGCATAGAAAAAACATAGCCGGAGGCCTGCCAAGGTCACAAGGCTTGAGCAGGAATCAGGACAGCATCCAAGTCTCCCAAGGCGATCACTCAAGAGCTCCATACCTTTTGGGAAGCCACAGTACAGCGCAGTACAAGAACTGCCGCGCACAGCACTTTGAGGCAAGAGCAGAGCACAAGAGGCTGGCTAGTTGCCAGGGGACTCTTTGGCTGCAGTTTCTTGGGCTGTAATGGAAGGGAGACTCCCCCCTCCCCATGTTATCAGTGTCCTTCAGAGGCCCTCCAAAGCTGGCAAAAATGGGGGTTCTGCCTTCAATCACTCTGCTTGTCAGATTTAGCTGCACAGCACTGATTTGCCAACATCTTGGAAACTTATCATGTTTCAGAGAGAGATAGCCCACAGAAACTATTTCATGCATAGACAACGGGCACGCTTACAACGACTTGGTTTTGCAGTCAGCACTGAGAGGCAGCAGAGAGGAAGAAGAAGAGAAGACTGAACTGGCAGGATGCCTTGTCCTCTTTCCTTTAAGGTCTATGCATTAAGTAGGAACAAGGGAATAAATGATGGCAAGAGAACCTACACCAAAGCAGCACAAACCAGCCGCTACAGCTCTAGTTTTTACCTTTTTGCCATAAAGGAAGTCATCACGTATTATAAAATGGTTCTTTGGGATAAATTTGTTGTCTTCTTTCCCCAAATCTTAAGTGTATTTATTCAATCAATTTCTGTCCTATTCCAAAGTGCATTGCAAGGAGCTTTTCTCCCCCTATATGTGAATAGTCCTGTCCCCTAGGGCAGAGGTTTTCAGACTGAGGTGTCGCAACACCCCAGCCTGTGGGTCCTGGCCTCTTTCTAAATACAGGTCCATTCATCCTTGCTAGCAACTACCCAGGTTCATTCCCTACTGGCTTGGCATGCATTTATTTGGGAAAGGTGTGCTGCTCTTCCTTAAACTGCAGGATATGAGATCATGTGCAGGAAGCTATTAACCAGCAAAATCTAAGATGAGGTCTCTCTTGCCCCTGCCCACACTGGAAGGACTGTTTTTGCCCACATTTTAAAAACACGCACACTGTTCCCTCTTCATACACACACCAGCATGAAACCAGTTACCAGAACTGCCACCCTGGTCAGTTTACCTGGCATCTGCCACAAAGGGAAAAACCCCATTGTAGAAGAACATGATGGTGAGAATCAGGAGCCAGTAGCGAAGAGGCAAGTGCCGGACATCCTGAATCCGCTGCCGAGAAAAGGGAGACAACTATAAATACACATCACTCGTATGCGTCAGGGACAGCCTTTTCAAAGCTTTGAAGGATAAGTGCACTTGGCCTAGATTTTTCCACTTTCTTTAGGTGAGAGGAGAAAAGAAGGCTCACCAGATAGGGGAAGCCAGGGGACAACAGACTCAAAATTTGCCTCCCTGGTAGCTGCCACTGCTCTAGATAAGCCAGAGGGTTATGAGCAAAACAGGACTCTACTTGCTGAACACAACATGTCAGGGTCCTGGGTCACCCAAACAATTCCCATTATCCTGGCACAGGTAAGGAAACTGAACAGTTACAGCCAAGAGGCTTCGGCTTCAAAGACAGTAGCTCCCTCTCCTGGCCACGATGATGAACTGCGCTCTCAAACCCTGAAATCAAAGCCAAGGATGAGAACTAAGCAGATCCTGCCTCTTGCACCTTTTGCCCAACTTACCACTTTCTTGGACTCCTGCTGGATCACTCCATCTAAGCCGAGTTGTTTCATGCCCACTTTGTCCAGCACACTCACAGCAATGGCCGAAACGAAGCCCAACACACACAGCAAGGTCCCTGCAATGAACAAGGAACCAATGGTGGAATCTGTCGCCATTAAGTCCTTGAGAAAACATCGGACAAGCATTTGGTTGGATTCATTGCAGGGAGGAACTCAGTCCCCGAGTCAGGAAGATTGTCTGGACAACATCTTAAAGCCATTTCCTATTATACTCCACACTTAACACAGCTAATGTGTTTGCCACTGGTGCTTCCACAACAAACAACAGATGTGTGTTGAGTTTATTTTTTATCTTCTCTCTCTTTTTTTTTTTTGCTATTTTATGTGGCTCTTTTTTATGCGTTGCAACTGACTGTATTTATGATGATTTTTTAATTAACTGTAAGCTGCCTTGGAAATCTAACATTTGTGCAGGGAAGGTAGGATATAAATCTTCTAAATAAAATAAATGTGTAATCTAACACCCCTGTGTACATACACCCTTGATGTGGCCAAAGCTCCCCAAAGCACAAAAGACTCATTCCTGCTGCAGGAAACCCTGGTGCTAACATTAGCTTATCGCAACAAATGCAACTTCTGTGTGGCACTTCACAGGTTGCCCTCTTCTTTGCCAAATGAGTAAATCTGCTAGTGTCAAAATGTAGTGGGATGGCAGTCGTGGTCTCTTGTCATCAGCAACATCACTGGCTCTATCCCATACTGTGAGTGCAGTCCTAACCAACTTCCCAGCACTGGCAAAGCTGTGCCAGTGGGGCATGTGCTGCATCCTGCAGTTGGGGGCGGCAGTCATGGAGGCCTCCTCAAGGTAAGGCAATGTTTGTTCCCTTACCTCAGGGGTGCCCAAACCCCAGCCCTGGGGCCACATGCGGCCCTCGAGGCCTCTCAATGCGACCCTCAGGGAGTCCCCAGTCTCCAATGAGCCTCTGGCCCTCCGGAGATTTGTTGGAGCCTGCACTGGCCCGACGCAACTGCTCTCAGCATAAGGGTGACTGTTTGATCTCTTGCGTGAGCTGTGGGATGAGGGCTTCCTCCACTGCTTGCTGTTTCACGTCTGTGATGCAGTAGCAGAAGCAAAGGAAAGGCCAGCCTTGCTTTGTGCAAGGCCTTCATGCATTCATATAAGTCCATCTTTAATATATTCATTTATGTAAACTCATGTAAATTTATTTAAATTTTAAATGTAAATTAATTCTTTTTTTTCCCCCGGCCCCCGACACACTGTCAAAGAGATGATGTGGCCCTCCCGCCAAAAACTTTGGACATCCCTGCCTTACCTTGAAGTTGCATTACTCTTATGTCAGTGCTGGAAAGTGGGTTAGAATTGCGCCCTGTGACACTTAAGCATCCACATTCCAAACCAACACAGGCTCCCCCCAAAAGGGGAGGAATCGCATTTTGCCAAACCACAACATGTTGCTGTCTGAGTCTGGGTAAAATGCAGCCTGTTGGGAACATAAATGCTTCCTTGAGGGACAGCACAGCATTTTTGCTGCACTCTATTAAGTGATCTTCTAGAGAGGCTCCAGCTGACATAGACACCGAAGAAGAGGAACAAGCAGAAGCACATGCTCACCTCCCCATAGAGTCCACTGGATGCCAAAGTGGCTCTCAAACTGCTGGGTGAAAAAGAAGTTGAGGACGCTCCCAAGCCGGGAGAAGGAGAGGGTGAGTCCAAACGCCAGAGCCAGCTCCTTCCCCTTGAACCAGAAGGCAGTGATGCGGTTCTGTACAACTCAAAATATAGAAAGTCGACATTATTCGCGGGAAAATATGGGCGCTCCGGGGACAGAAGCTGACTCTGCAAACTGGGTCGGACAAAGACCTCCTGGGCAAACGTTTAATTCATGGCCTATCCAGGAAAACTTACTAGTGAGTGATCCATTTCCAGAACCGAAAAGCAACCTGCCTGTCAGCATCAGTGGCAAGAGGTATGGGGTTCCTTTGAAGTGAGAACCCAGAGCAAATATGGTTGAGCCCAGGACCGTAAGGAACGAGAAGAGGAACACACCGACTGGGGAGAGAAAGAGAAAACCCAAATGGGAGGATGCCATGAAATCAACAGACACGGGGTTCTAACAGCAGGGAATGCAGAGATTAAGAGGCAGCAAGTTCTCGATTTAAAGTCAAATGAAGATCATTTCACTTCATAGCTCCTGTGCATATAAACATATATTAACCAGAAAGGCACATAGGAGGAAAACATTACTGGTGGTTTGTAGAGCAAATGCAGTGAATAAGTCAGGATTAGAATGCTCCCTTGAAAAAGATTGTAAAACAACATTTTGGAAATACTTATTAAAGCAATACACCAGGTCTGGCAGCTGCTTTTTTTCTCTTGTTCCACTGTGATTTGATTCAAAGGAACATCGATCTTTTTTTTCTGTTGCCAAAATGTTATTGACCCTATTTTGCATGCCTCCGCTGTACCATACAGACACATCTCCATCCACACTGCTCCAAAGACAGCCCCATATTGTGCTCAGAATGAGTAATATGCCCATCTCTGCCAACTGCAATGTTTGAGTCCTGACAAAATCCATAATGCTCTGTCACAGATTCGACTGAGAAAGAGGAGAAAGAGAAGCAGCAGCCAGAAGAACAAAAAGGATTGTAAACAGGACTAGAGGATACAGAAGCATCGCTCCCTCCCTGATCCTACAATTCCTTTCCTATTCAGAACAACAGACACCATTCAGACACTCTCATCTGGGACACTGCGATGATGAGGACCAGAAACTTTTTGTGCGTTACATAAGACCAAGAGCAAAATACTCTCTAGAAAGTGAAATTCTTGTGCCCAACTGAAGAGTCTGTACTGCAGGACAAACAGAGCATCATTTTTTAAAAAGCCTTCTGGATCACACCAAAGCTCAGGCAAAGGAGGGCTCCCACAGGAGACAAACTAGGTGCCATCTCACCTCCTACAAGGATGCAAGACCCATAGATATCAGATAACCATTTAAGATTCCAACCATACATTCAAAACCCACCTGAAAGATTCCAAATTCATAGATTTAAGAAGGTGAAAAGTGTTTATTCCATGGGGGGGGGGGGGGAGGAATCACAGATAAGGAAACCCATGTTGTGAACTTTTAGTTGAAAAACGGTATATAAATACTGTTGTTGTTGTTGTTGTTGTTAATAATGTTAATAATGTTAATAATAATGTTAATAATAATAATAATAATAATAATAATAATGTGGCTTTTCTATCCAAACAAACCACATCCATGGGTCAGGCAGGTTTCTATATGGCAGTGTTTCTGAAACTGTGGGTCGGGACCCACTAGGTGGGTTGCAAGCCAATTTTAGGTGGGTCCCCATTCATTTCAATATTTTATTTTTAATGTATTAGACGATGCTACCATGGTATGTGACTGCATTTGGGGAGATGTTACAGACTTGTACTTTTAGCAGGCTACTATGTATATTCTTTTATCAATGATATTAAATGGGACTTACTCCTGGGTAAGTGTGGGTAGGATTGTAGCCTAGAATTGTTAAAAAAAATTCCCTGCTATTCCCGTCATGACATCACTTCCAGTGGGTCCTGACAGATTCTCATTCTAAAAAGTGGGTCCCAATGCTAAATGTGTGAGAACCACTGCTATATGAAGTTTTGCATGTTTTGTCAAGAATGACCCTAACTTTGGTTACCCTTTTCCATATGGGAGTCTTGGTACTTCTCATTGCATCACAATATGATTTTTTTTAAAAATGTTTTTAATGCAGGTCTAAGGGAATGGTGCAACTTTGATTGAATATCAAGGAGAAGAGCTATACTTGGCTAAAGAAAGGACAACTGGAAATCACAATTAGCCACAGATAAACACATCAGAACTTACAGCGATTTCCCAATTTGTCGATCAGGAAACCAGCCACGATCACCACCAGAGCATTACTGTGGAGAACAAGCAGAGAACACAAGGGTGTGTTTTTCTCCCCTTTAATCCACATTTGTTACTACTCATTTCCCCTACACAAAGAGACACTCACGTCCAGGCGTAGATGGCATATAGAAGATTGTACTCTTCAGGTGTCATCCCCAGGCCTTCCACGCAATCAGCTGTTCCATTGTGTCCCGTCCCATTATGGTGTGTTCCATTTAAGCAGGTTAGATTCTGGATAACAAAAGGTTAAGGGGGCATAAATTCTTCCAATAACAGGTTGAAGAAAATCCTAATTTAGCCATACTAAGATAATAACACTTAGCATTTGTATTAACTTTATGTAATACTGTAATACATTTGTTCCCTTACCCTGTATTAAGCCCCAGCCTGCTCAATAGGGCTACTCAGATCTGAGCCAACTAGTTCGCTGGTGCAAGCCCTCTATAAGGCTTGCAGGCCTGGGACAGGGGTTAGGATACAGCAGAGGCCTCCTCTATTGATCCCATACCCCTCCTGGGCCTGTCCAACTCCCATTTTGCCATCCCCAGCCTAGAAATGTCCCCTCCCTCACCCAGTCCCTGCTCTGCTTACCTCTGCCGGCAGCTGAAGGTCTGGATGCAGTGCTGGCGAGATGGCAAAGGCCTTCCCGCGGGCATTGCCAACACACAAGAAGTCACAAACGTGTTTTATGGCATGTTTGCACCAGTAAGCATCACAGCAGCAGCTGCTGCGCTGGTGCCAATGAGAGTTAGGCACTGTCAATCTCTTAACCACTATGCTACATCAGTTCTTTATACACAATCTACAGTGCAATCCTGTGCGTGTCTATCCAGAACCAAGTCCCACTGAGTTCTACGGGGCTTATGCCCACATAAGTGCTTACTAGCTTTCAGTACTAGCCTGCAGAAATCACGGTGTCGCATTAAACAAAACTAATATGTGCTTAAATTTGGGATACAGCAAAACCATTCTATAGCTTAAACTCTTGGTAGTTTGGCTTTGGAAAAAAACACTTTCTCATTCTCTGTGGGGCTTGAAAAGATCTGGGCTCAACACTGCTCTGTGGCTGAATGCCACTAATCTATTCGCCTTAAGACTGCGGTCAAGATGACCTTTAAAAGCATTTGTTGCCCCTTTCCATCAGAACACTTACCCCTTGGAACTGCTCTTGCAAGACGCTGGGAATATCGAAGCAGAAGTACGAGCCGAAGGTCAAGAGGCAATTGAAGAAAAGCACAAGGAACCTGTAGTAAGCTGCACAGGGAACAAACTGGTTACTGTGGATAAAGGCACAGATGTACAACTGAGATAGTAAAGCACTCACTAGGCAATTTTACCCAAGAAACCATTTTACAGCTGCATTGTGTAAGCAGAGAATTGGTTCCAAGACTGGCCACTCCACAACTGGGCTGCACACATGAAACTGTGGTTTTGCTCATGGCCGTCATTTAGGATTATAAACCTTTTGGGACAGGGACTTGCCCTCATTCTTTAAAAAAATTTTGTAAATAATTGTGGCTGCTTTTTTGGTCATCCTGCAATCCATTGCAGTACAATTGCAGGGGGCATCCACTAAAATTGGGATAGTTGGAACAGACAAAAGAAAATACTTGTTTACCCAGTAATTACTTGTAATTACAAGTACAATAATATACTTGTCATTACTCTGTGCAACTCCTTGCCACAAGATGTCATGATGATGTCTAGCCTAGATGCCTTGAAAAGGGGACTGGACAGATTTCTAGCTGTGATGTGTATGTGCAACCTCCTGGTTTTTGAAGAAGGCTACCTCAGAATGCCAGGTGCAAGGGAGTGGCAACAGGATGCAGGTCTCTTGTTGTCTTGTGCTCTCCCTGTGACATGTGGTGGGCCGCTGTGAGATCTGGGAAGCTGGACTAGATGACCTTTGGCTGATTCAACAGGGGTCTTCTTAACTGCTTCAATTTTACATGAGAAATGTATTTAGGCTTGTAAGGCTGCAATCCTAACCACACTTTCCTGAGAGTAAGCCCCACTGAACAAAATAGGACTTACTTCTGAGTAGACCTAGTTAGGATTGTGCCCTAAGTTGCCTTGGCCACCTATTCTACAAGCAAAAGACCACGGAGATAAATATCTAGAAATTACTATTCAAATAGAGGGCCACACATATCGATGACACAACACAAACAAATAACACCTGACCAGTGAAAACACTTTGTTTAGCTAGCTTAAAACAAAGAAATGCTCCTTTGTTAAGCATTGAAAGGCACGACTGGCACATGACATCTGAAGAGGGTCCATGTTGTGTTCTTCCTCTGATGTTTTACTACACGCACACTTCTGTTGTTAAAAAGTGTTGCTTCCTGCTTGGAGAACTCACTAAGTTCAAAAGCAGATTTTAAATGATTACATAATTTACAAATTATTACTGCTCTGGGCCAGGGTATTATAGAGATTGCCTACTTCCGTACAATCCGGCTTGTCCTCTTAGGTAATCAGAGAAGGTCTTTTTACAAGTGCCGCTGCCTAAGGAGGTACGTGGAGTGGCGGCAAGAAATAGGGCCTTCTCAGTAGTGGCACCAACATTGTGGAACGCCCTTCCCCTTGACTTGAGAATGGCTCCCTCTCTTGAGACTTTTCGGCAAGGCCTAAAGACCCTTTTGTTTAAACAAGCCTTCTGAGTTCATGGCCTTTTTAACATCTTTTCTATATCTTTTAGTATTTTTACAGGCCTGATTCCTCTATGATTTGCTGCGTTTTGCTCTTTTTATCTGACTTTTTATCTGACTACTGTTTTTATGGTATCTGTTAACGTGTTTCAATACGTTTTTATTTGCTGTTAAATTATGTTTTTAATCTGTTTTTAACATGTTGTAAGCTGCCCTGGGTCCCTTCGGGGAGAAGGCAGGATATAAATAAAGTTTATTATTATTATTATTACATAAATAAAAATATAGAACTTGACAAATCCACTCTGAAGGGAACAGGGCCTCCTGTCCCCCTCCCCACCAAAGGATGACAATGCAACAAAAATGCTGATTCAATGTAGTAAGAAAAGACAAGGACTTCCCAAAGGACACAGCTCAGCCACCCATGTCTAAAACAGCCAGGTGACACTTAGGAATTGGAGAGCCTGCCTCTACCTTAGCCCCTATGAAACCCAGTGCAGAGGTCATCTGCTTACTTGGAGGGTATGTTTGAAAATGGTCATCCAATGCCAAAAGGCACCAGCAGGGACCAAGCACATGGGCACTGCTTGCAAACCTGGACCCAAATCCTTATCCACTTTCCAGCACTGGCACAGCTATGCCAACAGGTCATATGCAGCATCCTGCAGTTGGGGGGCATTTACGGAGGCCTTCTCAAAGTAAGGGAATGTTTGTTCCCTTACCTTGGAGCTGCATTGCCCATATGTCGGTGCTGGAAAGCGGGTTAGGATTGCGACCTTGGTCTCACACGGCGGCAGCGCTGTTTTTCAATGGGAATGTGAGGCTCTGCCTCACCTGCCTCCTCACCATTCGCATGTCCCTGCTGCTTGCATCCCCCAATGGCCCTACAAATAAATGACCCTCCCCAAACTCCCGCAGCACACCTGCAGACCATTTGTGGCACACCAGTGTGCCACTGCACAGTGGTTGAAGATGGCTGGTCTAATATAATTGCCTATTCTAGTCACAGTCCAGTTTAATTGGTGGGTCAATTTCATGACCCACCAAAAATTGAGTCATGGGCCACTGGTGGGCCACGGACCCACAGTTTGGAAACCTCTGCCCTAGAGGATAATGGCAACTGACAATAGTTGTGAGTGAACACCCTGCCCATAAAAAGGGGGCCTCAGAACTTGTACGGAGTATCTGACCGTAACTGGGAGTGAACTCCCTGCCCATAAAAAGGGAGCCTTTGAGTATGTGCAAAGTGACCATAACTGGGAGTAAACTCCCCGCTGATGAAAAAGGGGGCCTCTGAGCATGTGCAAAGTGACTGTAACTGGGAGTGAACTCCCCGGCCATAAAAGGGGGCCTCTGAGCGTGTGCAAAGTGACCGTAACTGGGAGTGAACTCCCTGCCCATAAAAAGGGGCCTCTGAGCATGTGCAAAGTGACTGTAACGGGGAGTAAACTCCCTGCCCATAAAAAGGGGCCTCTGAGCACGTGCAGAGTAACTGACTGCAGTTGTGAGTGAAGTCCCCGCCCATAGGAAGGGGGCCTCTGAGCATGTGCAGAGCACCTTCGCATAGAAAAACCGCTACGAGCCCTTTCAGGCGCCGGGGGGCTGCCCAGGAAGCCTGAGCCGGACACCTCTTCGCCTCGGGGCATGGGCGGTCACCTGAGCGAACGGCAGTCACGTGACCGCGGGGCGCTCGTGCTCGCGCTCACCTTTCTCCGCCGCCGCCTCTGCCATAGCTCCTCAGCTCCCGGCTGCAGCCTGCGCGGCGCATGCGCACACGCACCTGCGCCCCTCCTCGCTCGGCCACGCCCACTGAGGACCGGCACTGCCCGGCACCGCGCCCCGCCCACTGTCGTCAACGGCTCTCGCGCGCGCCCCTCCCCTCCGAGTGACACGCTGCTCTGTCCCTGACCAGCCCTCCAGGCCGGCCTGTGCCCGCCTCTGCCTAGACGGGGAAGACGGAGCGGAGGCCACGCCCTTTCGCACAGCCCCGCCCCCGGTCAACGGCCGCGTCTCCACCTGTCGGTCTGGTCATTCCCGTCAGGGAAGCCACGCCCCTCAGCGTCCGTTGGGACTCTGAGCCCCGCCCTTCTCGCCTGTCACTCAGCTCGTCCTCGCGCGAGGATGCTCCGCCCCCAGGGCGGTCCCCGCCTCACCCGATGGGTCGCAGGCGGAGCTGGCTCCCCTCCCCCTCAGGGGGTGCCAGCCCAGTTCGGCCCCCCAAGACAGGCACAAGGCAAGTCCAGCCTTAAAATCCATCAATCAATAAGTCACTCAGTCAATAAGACAGTCAGTCAATCAATCAATAAGTCAATCAGTCAGTCAATCAATCAATCAATCAATCAATGACAGTCAGTCAATCAATTAATAAGTCAATCAATCAATTAATAAGTCAGTCACTCAATCAATAAGTCAGTCAGTCAATGAGTCAATCAATCAATAAGTTGGTCAATCAATCAGTCAATCAACCAATAAGTCAATCAGTCAGTCAATCAATGTCAATTAGTCAGTCAGTAAGTCAGCCAATCAGTCACTCAATCAGTCAAACAATCAATAAGTCAGTCAATAAGTCAGTCAATCATTCAGGCTGCAATCCTAACCACAATTTCCTGAGAGTAAGCCCCATTGAACAAAATAGGACTTACTTCTGAATAGACTTGGTTGGGATTATGCCATCAGTCACTCAATCAATTGGCCAGCTCAGCTCCTCTTGGTGACTGTCCATCATAACACCCCTTTTTCTCCCCCCTTGCCCCTTTTGTGAACATCCATAACACAGACAAGGCACATCATGCTGCTGGTGGGGGGGGGCTCAAACCCCCCATCAACCCTACTAAAAATGACCTACCCCCCCAAACTCCTGTGGCACACCTGTGGACCACTAGCGGCATCCCAATGTGCCACTGCACAGTGGTTGAGAATGGCTGAAGTCCAGATTAAAGGGGTTTTGGTAGTCATGCTGGGAAAGTTCCTTGTCCCTGTGATCTCTGGAGAGCCAGTGCCACCCTGAGCGGGCAGTGCTGAGCAATAGGGGCAAATGGTCTGGCTCAACATATGGCAGTGGTATTTTTTCAGAAGCAACGCAAACAAAAAAAATCATTATGTTTAGAGACATGAAACGCAGTGGCCAGTTAGGCAGTGTATTAAAAAAAATTGGAAATAACAGTGATATCAGTATACTACTAGTTAGATAGATTTCCGACATACATTTCCTATGATTGCATTTTTTTAAAAAATCCTTGGGAATTCTCCATGACAGTGTTTTTGTGCCATGCGCGGCTGCTATGGCTTTCTGGAAAGAGATGCCTCTGGAGTCTTGCTGTTTCATTCTGGTTGGATGACTCATGCTCTACGTCTCTAGGCCTGAGTGGCTGAGAGGGAGGAGAATCTGAAAAATGGCCGCATGCGCAAGGCTGCGCAAGGGGAGGAAGAGCTGCAAGTTAGTCCCAGGGCCATTTAAACATCATGCGGTCCCCAGCTGAGCAATCTCTTCTCCCTGTGTCATTTTAATGCTTCACGGCTCATAGGCAGGGAGAGTTATAAAGGGGTTACGTCATAATTCTCCGGTCTCTGTTCGTGTTGTCACTTTTGCTCATGTACCCCTTGTATCTGTGTTTCTCAAACTGTGGGCCAGGACCCACTAAGTGGGTCGCGAGCCAATTTCAGATGGAGCCCCATTCATTTCATTATTTTATTTTTAATACATTAGACTTGATGCTACCATGGGATGCGACTGCATTTGGGGAAATATGACAGACTTGTACTTTTAACAAGCTACTATGTATATTCTTTTAACAACGATAGTCAATGGGACTCACTCCTGGGTAAACGGGGGTAGGATTGCAGACTAGGATTGTTTAAAATTTTCCTGCTTCATGATGTCACTTCCAGTCATGACATCACTTCCAGTGGGTCCTGACAGATTCTCATTCTAAAAAGTGGGTCCCGGTGCTAAATGTGTGAGAACCACTGCCCTTTATAAAGGCTGCCCTATACACAGAATCAGCACAAGGCCATCCGATGCCTGAAAAGGAGTGCCAAATGCCGACCCCCTTACCAGGTGATGTGCCAGTTCACACTCCCTGGATTGGAAAAGGAAAAAAGGGAAAGGAATGGGAAGATGGGGGGGGCTTGAGTATCTCTCCTCTCCTTCCTACTTCCACTTTGTCCCCCTCTTTTTTCAATCCAGGAAGGGGGAGGAGAAGCAGAAGAAGCAAGTGGGCCAATGCTGGTGGGTGACCCCATCAATTTGCTTTCCTGAAGCAAATGCCTCAATTGGCTTCATGGATGGGCCAGCCGTACCTCCATATAAAGCTACCATTTAACGAATCACACCACTGGTAAGTATATCAATATTGTCTATACTGGCAGGCCATCGCTATCAGGGTTTCAGGCCGGGATCTTTCTCCTGTACTTATTTATTAACAGATGAAGCAGCCTGCAGATCAGGGAGACCTGGCAGCAGTGGTGTTGTTAGAGGGTGCGGGAAGTGTGGGCCGCATCAGGTGATGCACATGGGGGATGGCATCACTACTGACCAAAATTTTTAAAATCTTGGTGTTTTGTGTTATACATCATTTGATGCGTAATTTCATTCAAAATGCAATGAAACAAACTGTGTTGAAATATCTCTGTTCTATCAAAAGGTATCGCCAAAAAACCAGAGGGGGCAGGGCAATGGTGCCTCACTACGCCCACCCCCAGAGCATTGCCCCACCCACTGCATGGGAAGAGGTCCGTCATAGGGGTGATGTGCTGGCCTCTTGCACCAGGTGATGCAAACCCTAGTGACGCCACTGGGCTATCTCCAGCCTATAACTGCATTGTGTTGTGCATAATTCTTCCTGAGCGTTCACTATTAGCCACTGTCTGGACCAGGAAATTGATTGAGACACAATCAGGCCATGCTTGTATTCTTAAATCGGGATGGCACATTTTTCTCTCTTGAGTTAGCACATTTAGGGCCCAATCCTTTCCAACTTTCTAGCACCAATGCAGCTGCAATGCAGCCCCGAAGTAAGGGAACAAATGCTCCCTTACCTTGATGAAGCCTCCTTGACTGCCCTACCACCGCAGGATGCAGCACACACCCCATTGACAAGGCTGCATTGGCATTGGAAAGTTGGATAGGATTGGACCCTTACTCTCCTGTAGCAAATTAGGGTGGAGGCAGAAAGTATTTCTGAGAAAATCAGAAAATGGCTTGTGAGATTACAGGTACTCTAGCCACTGGGCTGGTAATGAGCACAATACGATATTGGCACAGAAATCTCCCATGACATGTTGGCAACCTTCAGTCTCGAAAGACTCTGGTATCGCGCTCTGAAAGGTGGTTCTGGAACAGCGTCTAGTGTGCTATTGACAATTTCCCCTGGAGGTGTGGCCACAAGGAGCATGCTCTATGGCAGAGATTTTCAACCATTTTCATCTCACAGCACACTGACAAGGAGCTAAAATTGTCGAGGCCCACAATCAGGTTTTTGGCAGTTGACAAGGCACACCATGCTGCCATTGGGGGACTCACATTCCCCAAATGGCCCTCCCCCAAACTCCTGCCCTGGCTTACAGGATAAAGAGACTGGGGTAAGGTATTTGGCATGCAACTGCCAGCCTTACTGCTCTCTCACTCTGGGCACAGTCCTAACCAGGTCTACTCAGAAGTAAGTCCTATTTTGTTCAATGGGGCTTACTCTCAGGAAAGTGTGGTTAGTACCGTAGCTTCTTTTTTCTATCTGTTCCCAATCTTCCCAGCTGTTATTATTTTTTCTTTTTCTCTCTCCATTTTAAATCTGTCTATCAGTGTTTCTCAAACTGTGAGTCAGGACCCACTAGGTGGGTCACAAGCCAATTTCAGGTGGGTCCCCATTCATTTCACTATTTAATTTTTAATCTTTTAGACTTGATGCTGCCATGGTATGTGACTCCATTTGGGGAAATGTTACAGACTCGTACTTTTAACAAGCTACTATGTATAATATTTTAACAATGATAGTAATCCTGGGAAGGATTGCAGCCCAAAATTGTGAAAAATTTTCCTGCTTGGTGATGTCACTTCCAGTCATGACATTACTTCCGGTGGGTCCTGACAGATTCTCATTCTAAAAAGTGGGTCCCAGTGCTAAATGTGTGAGAACCACTGTTCTATATTATTTGGGAGGGGGGTCGTGGGGGGTGCCACAGTAACATAAAGTTTGAGAAACCCTGGTGCATGGTGACTCATTCTCTCCCCTCACCACTTTGTGACTTAACTTTGAGTGGTGAAAAGTAGTAATTTTTCACTGACAAAAGAACTTCTGGGGGAGACACAGGGAGTTGATCAAAGTGAGACATAGACAGATTGAACCTTGAAAGGAAATTAATGGCCCAGTCTTATTCACCCCTGCTAATTGGGTGAACCCCTGCTAATTGGGTAAGAGGCACTTTTTCGAGTGGGTGCTCCTTTTTTTAGCAGGGGGAGAGAAACTGGCCCACCTCACTCCAGCACTGTTCTAGTGGCTGTCTGCTGATATTCATTTGCATCTTTTTAGATTGTGAGCCCTTTTGGGACAGGGAGCCATTTCGTTATTGGATTTTTCTCTGTAAACCGCTTTGTGAACTTTTAGTTGAAAAGCGGTATATAAATACTGTTAGTACAATAATAACAATAACAACAACAATAATAATAATTAATAATAATAATAATTCACTGCTGGCACAGCAGGGCTGCTGGACCCACACTGTATCCAGCATTGAAAATGAGCAGGCTGAAGGTCTCCTTGGGGGTGAGGGAAGATCTGGCACAGAACCAAGGAGCCCTTGTGTAGGGCTTTTAGGACCAGGACTGAGGTTAGGATATGGTGGAGACCTCCTCCACTATCTCCACCCCCTTCCTGGGTCTGAACTGCTTCCTTCTCACCCTAAAACACCTCCCCGCCTCCATTCCACTCTCTCCCACCCCTCTGTCACCTGGCACAGCACTGACTGCCCCAGTGGCTGATGGGCTGAATACAGCTTTAAAGTGCTTTTTCAACACCCAGCGCCAGTGCTGTGGCTGCTTGTCAATAGGATTGGGCTGTAAGAGGGAGAGAGCTGGGAGCTCACCTCACCTATCAGAATGTCTTTCTGAAGAGCTGTTGTAAGCTGCTGTTGCTTATAAGGAATGCTCTGTTATTTAACTCAGTGGTTGTTATCTAACTCAGTGATTCTCACACATTTAGCATCGGGACCCGCTTTTTAGAATTAGAATCTCTCAGGACCCACCGGAAATGACGTCATGACTGGAAGCGACAAATTTGTAACATTTCCCCAAATGCGGTCACATCAAGTCTAATCTATTAAAAATTAAATATTGAAATGAATGGGGACCCACCTGAAATTGGCTCACAATCCACCTAGTGGTCCTGACCCACAGTTTGAGAAACACTGTTCTAACTCCATCCTGGTATGTTTGCAAATTAAGAAAATATTATACAGATACTCTAAGCGGCAAATGATTTCTTCTCCAAACGAAAACCTGGTCAGTGCTGTCCTGGAATGTCTGTGCTCGTTGTACATATTTCCTTCACCCAAGTGGTTTTTTTTTTTGGGGGGGAGCAGTACTTAAGACAAACAAGGAACACCAGTGTATCCTTTCAGAGAAATCTAAAAGGAAAGCATAGAGAAGGCAGGTTTGGAAATCTATTCTGCAGAGACCTCATCTGCAGCCTTGATGAGGCTTGCATGGCTCTGTTATTTCTCCCTCTGAACACTGAAGCTCACATTACATCTCTACCTAAACTTTCCTAATGCCTCATTGATTAGCCATTAGGGAGATGGGGTGGTGGTGGATTATATTGCATGGCCCTTGACATAACCAACAATTTTGACTCCAGTGTTTCTCAGAGAAGGTAGCAAGAATTTCTCCATTGCTCCTTTTGCTGTTTGCTTGCAGTTTTCTGTTGTTTAATATTGAATGGGAAATGGACTCCAGTATATCAGCTGTGCAAATAAGAAACCCACAGCACTCTGATCTTGCAGAGAAAAATTTAGGCTGCAATCCTAACCACACCTTCCTGAGAGTAAACCCCATTGAACAAAATAGGACTGACTAATGAGAAAGATAAATGACAGGGTTCAGATTTGGATGACACAACGGCTTTCCTGGAAATTCTCATTTATTTTGAAATTTATATATCACTTTAAAAAAATTGCCTCCACTGTGGCTTACAACAGATGCCAGTGATACAGAAAGACCTCGGGTTGCCGGTTCTGAGGCTCAGCCTCTAATTGTATGCATGACTACTCAGAAGAAACCCCTTTTGAATTCAGTAGGGCTTTCTCCAAAGTAGTGTACATTGGATTGCAGCCTAAGACTCAGAGGTGGAGCCTGTTAGAGAAGGAGGTGGAGCCTTGGTGCTACCTGCTGATTTTTCAAAGAGCTCTTCCCTCTCTTTTGGATTGACAGCTGCTTATGTTTTCATTGCATGGGAAGTGCCATCTACATGGGTGCTGCATCATCATCATCATCCTCATCAGTCTGGAGACCCCTGATCATCATCATCAGTTTGGAGACCCTTGATCATCATCATTTTCCTCCCCCTTCTCCCCATCATCAGTCTGGATGATGATCTGGAGACCCCTGATCATCCTCATCCTCATCTGTCTGGAGACCCCTGATCATCATCATCGTCATCATCATCATCTGTTTGGGGACCCCTGATCATCATCATCATCCTCATCAGTCTGGAGACCCCTGATCATCATCATCATCATCCTCATCAGTTTGGGGACCCCTGATCGTCCTCATTCTCAGTTTGGGGATCCCTGATCTTCATCATCCTCATCAGTCTGGAGACCCCTGACCACCACCACCATCATCATCAGTTTGGGGACCCCTGATCATCATCATCATCATCATCATCATCATCCTCATCAGTCTGGAGACCCCTGATCATCATCCTCATCAGTCTGGAGACCCCTGATCATCATCATCATCCTCATCAGTCTGGAGACCCCTGATCATCATCCTCATCAGTCTGGAGACCCCTGATCATCATCCTCATCCTCATCAGTCTGGAGACCCCTGATCATCATCATCATCAGTCTGGAGACCCCTGATCATCATCCTCATCCTCATCCGTCTGGGGACCCCCGATCATCCTCATCAGTCTGGAGATCCTGCTCCTCCCCTTGCAGGCAGGTCAGGTGTGCGCGTCGGAGAGGCGGCCTCCAGGCAGCCCCTGCGGGAGAGGCGCGGGGCGGCTGCGCCGAGCCGGAGCGCTGGTGCGCCTGTGCCCGCGGCGGGGGGAGCGGCGGGAGTGGCCAGCGGTGGGCAGAGCCGGGCCGGGAGGCGGAGAGCGCAGGCGGCAGCGCAGCCTCTCCATCCCCTCCGTCTCCATCCCCGTCTCCGCAGGAGCAGGTGCCCGGAGCAGGGCGCGCCCGGCCGGCCGGCAGGATGCTGGAGCTGCAGCTGGACGAGGGCGTGGGGGGCGTCGGGGGCTACCCGGGCGACGACTACTGCTCGGGCTCGGTGATGTCGGAGCGCGTGTCCGGCCTGGCCAACAGCATCTACCGCGAGTTCGAGCGCCTGATCCGCTGCTACGACGAGGAGGTGGTCAAGGAGCTGATGCCGCTGGTGGTGACCGTGCTGGAGAACCTGGACTCGGTGCTCACCGACAACCAGGAGCACGAGGTCGAGCTGGAGCTGCTCCGCGAGGACAACGAGCAGCTGCTCACCCAGTACGAGCGCGAGAAGGCGCTGCGCAAGCAGGCCGAGGAGGTGAGGAGGAGGAGGAGGAGGAAGGCAAGCCAGGGACCCCTCTCGCACCGGGACAGAGAGGGTACCAAAGCCCTGCAGCCCCCTCACTCCAGAGTAGACCTATAGGCAAGAATGGGCCTGCTCCTGCAGCACACCGCTTGGGCCAGGAGAGGGAGACGGAGGGTGCCAAAGCCCCCCAGCCACCTTACTCCAGAGTAGACCTATAGGCAAGAATGGGGCTGCTGCTGGAGCACACCGCTTGGGCCAGGGCAGAGGGTACCGAAGCCCTCCAGAGTAGACCTATAGACCAGAATGGGGCTGCTCTTGGAGCACACCGCTTGGGCCAGGAGAGAGGAATACAGTGCCAAAGCCCACTGCCCTCCAGCCCCTTCACTCTAGAGTAGATCTATAGACCAGAATGGGGCTGCTCCTTGAGCATACAGCTTGGGTCAGGAGACAGAGGGTGCCAAAGCCCATTGCTTCCCAGCTCCCTTCTTCCAGAGTAGACCTATAGACCAGAATGGGGCTGCGAGGGGCAAAGACACGAACTGAACGGCCCCCTGCCCTGGCCCGGCTAAAGAGGGTTGCAGTCTGCAATTGCCTTCACTGTAAATGGACACTGAGCCCAATCCCATCCATTTTCCCGGTGCTGGTGCAGTGGTGCTAGTGGGGTGTGTACTGCAGTGGAGGGGTAGTCACTGGGGCCTTCTCAAGGGATGGGAATCTGTGTTCCCTTACCACTGGGATGCATTGTGGCCCATACAGGAGCTGGAGAGGATTGGGTCTGCAGTGCATTATGATTGGTATTATTGTTCTGCTCTCTCATGGGGATCCCACCCGCCTGCCCGATTGGAGACTGATCAGCCAGCCCTCCTTTCACCTGCTTATCTTCAGCAGTCCTGCCCCATGAAAGATGCACAGCCCCTTCCTTTGCAGGGCCCATGATCAGCCCCCACTCCACCTGCTTATCTTCAGCAGTCCTGCCCCATGGAAGATTCACAGCCTCTTCCTTTGCCATGCCCATCTGTACTCCCAAGTCATGGTTTGGGCCAGTCTGTGGAAAGGCTAGGTAGTTACTTCCCATCAGTTGGCAGAACTTGTCCCCTAGTCTAGCCCAAATCAATGGTGAAGGCAGTTTCACCACAAGGAGAAGCATCCACAGAGCTGTCTTTTTGGATTAGAGGAAGAGCTTAAAAATGATAATAATAAAAATCAGAATCTACCCTGTGATGTAATTGGTGGCGTGAGGTTAGATGGGAATCCAACAAAACCACTGATATAATTTCAGTGGTGAGCTGCAGGGTGTTGTGCAGTTTTCATCTTGTTTCCTTGCCTCCACCCACCTGGATCTCCCTTCCATCACTCCTGGTAACAGACCAGGTCCTTTGGCTACCCATGTGGGCAGCAAAGCCCACTCTTAAACCCCAGAAAATATCCTACTAATCTCCCCCCCCCATTGATACTAATTGTGCTATCACTCAGCCCAACTCCTGCTTTTCCTGTTTCTCCACATTTTCATTTCCTGAAGTTCAGTCAACCCTCTATCCATCCACCATTTGATGTGGCTGTATCTCAGTGGTAGAGCACCAGCTTTGCATACAGAAGGTCCCTGGTTCAGTCCCTGACAGTATCCCTGGGTAGGGTTGGGAGAGACCTCTGTTCGGAACTGTGACAAGCTGCTGCCAGTCAATGCTGAGAATTCTGAACGAGGTGCACCAAGGATCTGACCCAGTAGGAAGCAGTTTGGTTTATTTTTTAGTGCCCATACCTTTCTTGGCTTGGTGAAACAAGAGACGCAGAAATCCCCAACGCTGTGGCCTAAAGGTATATCTGTATTGAGTTTCCGCCATTGTGTGATGTAGGTGGTGCATTTGTAAACATTGGAAGAGAAACCCTATGGTAAAGCTGATTATTGTTTATAGTGTGAGATAGTTTGCGCATTTTGAATGGACCAGAGAGCCTTGGGCCTTCCCATGTGTTACATAATCATCCAATTTGGGCTTTGTGTACTTGTGGGTCAGACTAAATGGTCGGTCCTTTTCTTTCTTATTTTAGAATGGGATTTTATCAGTATCACTTCAGTGTTGGGAATTGGGATTTTCCTTTGCTCAGGCCACAGTCATGGTGGAACGAATAATTCTGCATGCTTTTCTATGCATCATCTGTGTTGGATGCCTGTTCCCCTTAAATCAATTGTCAAGCCTTTCTTTTCGGCCCCTGCGGGCCCGATGCCTGATCCCACGTCACGACTCTGCCTGGCGCTGTGTCTGGGGACATGATTGACAGCTGTGGATGCATGTAAAAGATGCTTGAGATTGAAAGAGGAGCACAAAATGATTCCAATGCATTTTCTCCTGTGTGAGCATTTCTGTCGTTCCATTATTGTGGAACATTTAATGCACCGTCAACTGCTTAGTTCCAGGTATATTGCAATTTGGTTAATCTTGCCTAAATTGCAGTGAAGTCAGAACTGAATTTCCACCCCTCCCCCCTAAATTGTGACTGCTTTTTTAATAGTCCTGATGATGGTTGTAATCTTGCCTTCCTTACAAGGAAGTATTAAAATGTATTAAGGTCACAGTCCAGCCAAAAATAAATATTTCAAAGTGCCATCATTTTAATGTGAGATAGTTAAGCCCACGCTTAACTTTCTCTCTGAAATCAGTAACTGACAGCCAGTCTCCAAGGTTTCAAACAGGGGTATTTCCTAGCCATTCCTGGCTCTGGGAGACACCAGGGATCGAACCTGGGACTTTCTGTGTGCCAGGCATGTGCTATGCCACTCAGTTTGCAGCTCCATCACCAAAGTCACCCTGTTCCCCTTGGTAGGGCTTGTTCAGGATTTGAACCTGGGACCTTTCAAGCCTGAAACGAGAATCATATCTTTGGACGAACAAGCCAGAGTTATGCTTAATTTTGGCTGGGTGCTACCCTAGGAGTTTTCAGCTTTGAACAAAAGATGGATAAAGGTTAAAATATTATAACTAAATGGTATAAAAGGAATGGAGATTAATTACATGTTGACATTAAAGAAATAGGTTTTTTTGCTTGCCTTGATTTTGCAGTTTTCTGCTCACAGGATGCGTATGGGAGCAGAACTTTTAAACAGTGTAGTAGATGCGTTTGTAGACATTGGCCCATGTCAGAAAATAGTCTATGACTTTTAATTAGAACTGTCATAAAGATCTCAGCTGATTATTCATGTGAATTCTAGTAGGTTGATTGACTCTGCATGTGAAAGTTTCTTATACACCAAGCCAGACCACTGGGCCATCTAGCATTCAGTTTGGTCATACCTCCCATCATGTGGACTTCTTTAGTGTCGATCTGGTCTGTTACAGTTATCTTCATTACGGATTGATTGACAGCCACTGTCACCAGTGAGAACATGGCATTCTGGGTAGCGCAGTGCCAGTTGGCTCCCATTTCCGCTAATGAAGTCTCCTATAGTACTGCTTCAGACAGCACTTGGCTTTTCAGGATAGGCATTAACGGAGGTGTTACTGTGTTGTCTACACTGCATCGGTGATGACTTTCCAGGATTCAGATGCCCAGTTCTACATGGAGATGCTGCCAGGGGTTCTGGGACTCTATCCCTGGCTGCTTCTCATGCTTGGAACCATCTCCTAGAACACCTGTGTGATGTTTCCTCACTTAATCCAAATCCCTTTATAAAATCCTGCTTTTTCCACGAAACCCACTCTTTGGAACCCTTTTAATCACCATTCCCTATTGTATCTACTCTTAAATACATAGACACTGAAACACTGTATCCTTGCTTTCATTTGCCTCCCTTTCTTATATTGTCTCACTTGAGTTGGTGTCTAGACTGTAAAGCCTTTGGAGCAGGGACCTGTCCTTTCATTCTGTGTCAGGTGCCATACAGATTGATGGCACAATATAAATAATAAACCTGCTGCATGCAAACATGTCCTCTGCCATTGAGCTACAGCCCCTCCCACGGCTATGTATTTGCATATGAGAAAGTGGGGGAAAGCACAGTTCTCTTTTTCAAGACCTGCATCACAGGGCTGTCATCTCAGAAGAGGCATTCTGCCCCTCCCGAGGACAGCATGCTTCTTCCAAGCTCTCGTCCTCGCCAGAAATTATCTACTGGGGTAGGAGAATTCCATTAGTTCGTATTCCGTACTGACTCACACGGTCCCTAAAATCAGGGCTTGCCACTGGATCGGCATTATGGCCCATGTTGGTGGAGGAGGGATTCTCCCGGCACTAACATTTTAGGAGATGTCATTCACTTTTTTTTAGGTGTCACTCTTGCAGAATGCTGGTGGGGAAAATAAACAACCACATGTCTAAATTCCATCAGAGTGATTAGCTGTGGAAGTTGTCAGCATTTTTTGCACCTCTGAGCACTGAAGTTACATCAAGAGGCCTTGTGCATTACATGTTCAACTTTGCTTTTTGATGCTCAAATACTTGATAAGCATCTTTATTATAGCTGCAGTGTTCTTGTGGAGAAATTAGAATCCGCCAGTGTTCAGCACCACATCCAGCTTTTCCTTTCTCTCTCCTCCACCCCTGCCAATTTTGCTTTGCCATCCAGGCTGATAAAGTATCCAAAAAACCACTACTTTCTAATATTTTAGTTGTTCCTTATAAAAAGATCACCCTCCTTGGACTTTGGGATGATTTTCTCGTGGACCAAGGTGGCCACAACTTAACCCATTTCTGCCCAGCCCACAGGTGTACACATTTGATCCCTGTTGCATATATGCAACGTTGGGCAGAAATGGCTTAAATTGGCTGCATTTCTATGTTACATCTTTTGCAGTCTGGGGCTGCTAGTGTTCAGTTTATATACAGTATCTTGCTTCAAGAGTTAAAAAAAAATGCAGGCACATTTATAACCCGCCTTTCACAATAACCACAGTACTAAATAGCCTTGAGGCCAATTCACGATTGCTCTGTGCTCAGTGCTCGACTCTACTTACTACATACCCAGATTTCTCCTTTGGTTCTTCTTAATGTAGCTCATTCACTGGAGGGCAAAATTGTGGTTTGTGCTGGAAGTGATTGAACCAGACTCAGTTCTTTGAGAGCTGGTGACATGTCTGGTAATCATATGAACTAGCCACGTACATATGTTCATATGTGTGAGTGTGTTTACAAATGGTACAGAATTCTCCATGCATGTTGGGCTTCTGTGGTTGGCCTGTGACAGATAGCACAGATAATTCTACTGGGACTGTACCAGAATACAGGTTCCCCCAAGCCACAGTGTGGAAAATTAACTTGTTGGGGAGAAGGCTTCTTTCTGATGTGGTAGTATTCTGGGTGCAGGGAGCTTCTGCAAAGGCCTCTCTTTCTGTCTTTCCTGCTTGTACATGACGGAGAGCTCCATCCAGGGCCTTCTCTCTCTGCTGACTGTAAAGATCATGATGGGATGTCAGAGTAGCTATTTGCTTTTCAATTATTTATTTCCAATTCGCTTGGTCTGTCTGCAGATAAAGCGTTGGTTGTTTTTCTTTCCTGGCCCTTGCATTAGACATCAGGGAACGCTGTCTTTTTTTTTTTTTTAAGTTTCTTAGTAGTAAGATTTTTGTAGTAAGATTTGGGGGGAGGGTGTGCAGGGGGAATTCAGGGCTGTTTGATCTATAAGGCCAGTTGAGGCAAAATGAATCACTAGGGAGAATTTGAATTATCCTCCAATGAAGGGTTGGTCCAGGTGGAACACCAAACCAAGGTTGGCATTACCTGAACAAGTGCTGTTCTTGTGCATGTTCCCTTCCCCTCATGTGCTTCTCTTGGTAAGCAGTTCCTTACTTTTCAGCATGGTTCCAGGGCTTGCCATGACACAAATCAATGAGACCTATGCTTCCACACTCTCTTCACCCTTTGTTTGCTCTCCTCATCTTGATTTTCAGCAATCTTTCATTTGCTGTAGCCCTGGAACCAGCAGACAATGGTTTGCAGGGCATGTACAAATCATGGTTTGCCGTTTTGGATGTAACAGCATAATATGGGTTTTTTGAAAACCAGGAGGTTGCTCCTCAAAGAGTGCGCGCCAAGGGTAAGGGGGGGAATATGCAAGCATAGAGCATAGAGTGTGCAAGCATAATGCCAAACCATGAAAGAAACATGGAAAAAGGAGTACATGTATTGATGCATCTGTAATGAGGAGTTTGTACCACAGAGGCTTGGAGAAAGGAATTTTATTGAGTCTGATGCATTCTCATTGAATAAAGGGTCAGCTGACTACATCCAAGCTAGCGATTCAGCTTGACACTGATGCTGTTCAGCTTGGCTCTGCAGGCTGATGGGTGCCCTTGCTCTGTGGGGGTCCCAGTGTACCCTATTGAAGGGCCAAGAAGTGGGTGATGCAGGCGCTAATGTGGTGGAGACAGCTGGTGAAATGGACACACAGGTTTGGCGCATAGATCGCCTTACCCACATATATGCACACGCAGCCTCCTCTGTTACGATGGAAGGGCTACAGTAAGATGTGTATTTGAGAAGAAATTGCAGTGGGCAATTTGGAAGGGATGCAAGAGGGGGAGAGAGAGAGAACTCTCAGTGGACTGAAAGGGTGAATACCGTTTGAGATACCTCTTTCTGGAGATGTGTTATGGTGTGGTGGATCAACAGCCTTGTAAACTTACGATCTAGCAATAGATTTGTAAATTCCAGAGACTTCATAAATTTCCAGTGCTCATTCATCCAAAGGAAACCAAATCTGGTTGCATGACCTTTGGACGTTCTCAGTGCTTGGAGCATGCAGCAATATTGTCCAGACTTACAATAAGAAAAATATTAGCCAAACATTTGACTTCTCCTTTGGAGTCCTTTCTTCTTTTAACTCCTCTCTGGTGACCAGCTCAGGTAGGATTGTACAGCTTCATGGTCAGATGCTTGTTTGACAGTGTCCCTACTGGAAAATTTTTCTCCTGTTAGGAAGCATCGATATCGGACACAGCTCTTAGTCTCTAATCCTGACAGTGTCCCAAAGGTAGGGTTTGTTCAGTTATTGGAGGAAGGCATTTTCCACTCGTTCAAGAGGCAGGATTGGTGATAATTAGCAAATGCTTTGAGAGCTCCCTGAGATGAGATCCCTCCCAGTTTCCCTCATTGTCTGCTTTTGAGTCGGAAGTCTCAAGTTCTCTCTACTGCTGGCCTTCTCAAGGAAAAACAAACATGATATATAGAGTGTTTCTCCATCTCAAGGCCTATTAAGGAAGGAATTCCATAATAGAAGTCCTTGGAATATTCCTATAAGGAATCTTACCTCATTTTGCTTCCTTTCTTGATTTCCCTCTCTCTCCCTATCCGAGGTTAGAAGTGGATTTCTTTTTCCTTTCTTCTTCTTCTGACCCCCGCCCCCCAAAAGAATAAAACAAACAAAATAGAGAAAGGAAGGAGTTTCTTTTACGAGCTTTCAGCATGGCCACCAACTGAACAAAGAAGATTGGATAGTCACAATGGCATGGAATAAGTTCTCCAAATTGGGCTAAACGTTGAAGTAGATAACCAAGTGGCCTCATCCACTCAATATCTGCCCTTTGCACACCATGGAGGAGTTGGTTGGCCATCCAGTCCAGATTGGCTGAACCTCCGTAGCAGAAGCCAACACGCAGGAGAAAGAGGCATCGCTCAACCACTGTCCCTCAGTTAAGAGAGAGTTTTTTGGACTGCTGGTTCTTATTTCAATCTGGATGTCATCCTCTACTAACAGAGAAGGAAACATTGGTAGAAGTCTTGAATATTCCTTTTTGTAGGTGGAAGGAGGTCATGATGCAGGGGAGGGCACCAGGATGCAGGTTGTATCTGTTGTCTTGTGTGTGTTCCCTGAGGCATCTGGCGGGCCACTGTGAGATACAGGAAGCTGAACTAGATGGGCCTTTGGCCTGGTCCATCAGGGCTCTTCTTATATTCTCATGGCTGCAATCCTAACCACACTTTCCTGAGAGTAAGCCCCACTGAACAAAATAGGGCTTACTTCTGAGTAGACCTCATTAGGCTTGTGCCCTATGACATCAAGCCTCTCCCAGCGGTTGAAGGCTGTCTCTGCTGATGGGATGAGATTGGACAAGTTTCTGGAGGAAAAATCCATTATGGGTTACAAGCCATGATGTGTATGTGCAAGCTCCTGATTTTAGACATGGGCTATGTCAGAATGCCAGATGCAAGGGAGGGCACCAGGATGAGGTCTCTTGTTATCTGGTGTGCTCCCTGGGGCATTTGGTGGGCCGCTGTGAGATACAGGAAGCTGGACTAGATGGGCCTATGGCCTGATCCAGTGGGGCTGTTCTTATGTTCTTATGATTACTATGGCCTTAAGCTTACAGGACAATGGTAGGATCTCTTTAGATGCACAAAATTCCCTTGACAGGTCTGTGTTAACTTATGTTTAAGCTGTTTAACATTTGCAAGCTATATTAACTTACATTTTTCCAAGTGGGAGTTTCTGTGGTTATGTCTCAAACTATCATACGTCTAGAAAAGTAGGAGGGAGTCTTCTCCTAGGGAGCTCTCCAGGTCTTTGCTAATTATCATCGCCTTGCCTCTTGAGCAAGTTGCGAACCCACCTCAGGTGCCATCCTTCCATCAACACGAAGAAAGCTTCATGGTAAGTCCCAGTGTCCCTTTCCATCTTTGGCAGCCCATACTTATCCATTTGTGCTTGTTCTCGTCCTGTGTAGAAATTCATTGAATTTGAAGATGCACTGGAGCAGGAGAAGAAAGAACTGCAGATACAAGTTGAGCACCTGGAGTTTCACACACGACAGTTGGAGCTGAAGGCCAGAAACTATGCTGACCAGGGTACGTGACATGTTATGCATGGTTTGGCCGCTATCCAGTGCCTCATGCACGTATCGAATTCTGCGGGTCTCACCTTGTGTGTGTTAACTAATAGCAGTCAAATGCAGCACATGTGTGCTTTTAAAGGGCTTGTTCAGTTGATCAGTGAATGCAGTTTAACCTCTGCAGCAAAGTTTCCCAGGTCAAAGGTAATAGCATTATGTCCAGGCCACATGTAATTAATGGGGGACAGGGCCAAGGATAGTTGTAGCATGGTTTTATCTCTCTATCTCTCTCTGTCTCTCTCCAGGTGAGGGCAATCAAAGTGGCTTATAATATTAAAAAAATAATAAGAATAAATATATATTTGCAGAAAGTACTAGGCTAGACTGAGTGTTTTACAGATTTATATACCATGTTTCCTAAAAATGCAGAGGATGAAAACGTTTGTTTTCCTGCACTAGGGAGAGTGTTGTTCAAACCACAGTTGCTGAACAAACCAGGGTATCAAACAAGATCTGATCCTGATTTGGTATCTTTGTTGTCGTACTGTGGTGCGTACAAATCAAAGCTCCCCAAGTTCAGATGGAACAGAAAGCAGGTCACAACAAACAGCAGTTAGTACAAACCACAGTTTCCAGGTCTGGATGAAATGGGAAATTGTGGTTAATAACAAACTGGAAATGGAAGCTTTTACTCTCTTTTTCTTGTGCTCAAAAGTGCATGGAGGCCCAAGACTTGTAGCATGTTTATGGTTTGTTGTGTACATCTGAACTTGCTTTAGTGCTTGTGAGTTTCAGATGACGGAGTTGTAGTTAATTCTGATGAATCTGGTGTAAAACAAAGCACAATTTCAATTGTGCAATCATCCCGTTTGTGTCCTCCTGCTGCTTTTGTGGTCTGTGGGCAATAGACCATCTGTGGCTAAACCTACCCCTTGAATTGCCAAATGATTGCAAAATATCAGGTTTCTTTGTATGACTTTTTGCCTTCTGGAAATGAAAGTGAAATCCTCTTTCTCCCTTTTTCTTTTCCCCAATGAACAGTTTCCCGGTTGGAGGAACGCGAGTCAGAAATGAAAAAAGAATACAATGCTCTTCACCAGCGCCACACAGAGGTATCTCATTGTCTCTTCTCTCCTAGGTGTGGACAGTGGTCCTGTGATCTACATCCAGCTCTGGTTAATAATAATATATAATAATATACAGTATTTATATACCGCCTTTCTTGGTCTTTATTCAAGGCGGTTTACATAGGCAGGCTTATTAAATCCACGCAGGGATTTTTACAAATTGAAAGAAGGTTCTTTCTTTCAAGAACCACTACATTCAGGTGTTTCAATCCGATCTGGTTTAACATTCTGGCCTCCATCCTCCCACACTCCGAGCAGATGGAACAGCTCAGCTGCAGCTTGCCAGCTGCTTCAAGGTCGCACGGTGCCGGTGGCCTCGAACTGGCGACCTTGTGGATGTTAATCTTCAGGCAAATGGAGGCTCTACCCTCTAGACCAGACCTCCTGCCCAGAGGTCATAGTTATAGACAGGTCAATATACAGAGGTCAATGGTTATAGATTGCAGGATGCTGGATGTGGGATTTTTAATGACAAGAGATGGTTGGAGTGAATCAGGGCCACTTTACACATTGGTTGACCAGTGGGAAACAGGATAGAGGCCAAGATGGGCCTTTGGGCTGATCCAGCTGGTCTCTCCACATGTTCTTAGATGATGAACGTGCTCCAGTACAGTAATAGTTAAGGTGGCAGGTGGGCTGATTCTATATTTGAATGTTCTCCCCTGCAAATAGTGGTTCCCAAACTCTTCCTGGACTAGGTGTAAGGACACTGACTGACCTGAGGTCACCCAATAAGTTTTTTTGGGGCTGTGTAGAGTTTTGAAGTTGGTTCTCCCCCTCCTAGTGCAACATCTAAACACTGCTTTGCACCAGGATTTGGTCTCCATATCCAGAATAAAAATGTACATGCTTCAGAGGGAGGCCACAACATCACAACCCATCGTGTCCTCTAAAACCTCGCTTTGAAAGCCGTGGTTGTTCGGGAAAGGAAAACTGTGGAACATTAATTCTGAAAGACAAACTGGGATCTGTGTCTGTTCTTCCTTCTACAGATGATTCAAACCTATGTGGAACACATTGAGCGCTCCAAGATGCAACAGGTTGCGGGCAATAGTCAGAATGAGAGCGGCTTGCCGGGGAGGAGGTAGGGTTGCATCTTGGCATTGCGCTTGCAGGCACTTGAGTGACTTCGCGCTGTGAGTTTGTTTGCAAGGCTTGGACCCAGGCACCTGTTGGCCCTTACTTTATGCTCTCTTAGTGGCTCCAAGCCATCTCCTTGCCACTGGTTTCATGAATACGCCCTTTTCCTTCCATTGGTTGCATTGCCCCTTGGTGCAGTGCAGAGTCGCTCCAACCCAGGCTGTTACAAATGTGCTGATAGTAGCTGGAGAATGGAAAGATGGAGGAAGAAGGCAGAGCTGGGTTCTTGGTGAACATCTGACTGTGTGGGAATTGAGGTCTTTGTTGGAAAGGCTGCAAAGTAATTGAAAGATTGAATGGTTTCAAAAGTGATTGTCCGAGCAGTTCCACCCCCTTCAGCAAACCTTAATGTTGTTGTCACTGACTTGGTCTTCAGTGGGGCACAAAGCATATTAAGGGTGAGAATGAATCCAGAAAAGTATCCTTTCTTTGTGGCCATAGTCTTTTAAGAATAAAAACCAAACTCAATGTCTTGCACAGCCACATGCTTGTTAAACATCTATAATAGAGTGGGGCCAGGGTCTGCTTATTGCATTAAAAGGAGTGCATGGGAAGGGGATCATATCCTGCCCCCACCTTACCTGGGCTGTTGTAAGCAGTTTTCTCCCTACTTGACTGATGGTATTGGAGATGGGCTGAGGAAGAGCTGCAAGTCAGGTTTGGCAGGGAAGGGGGTGCACCCTTTGGTTTAAAAAATAAATCCTCCCACTACCCGTTTTAGAGGTGAACAGAACAACCTTGTGTGTAATAAACATGCAGCTTCTGCGCATGTCTACATTGACCAGAGTCAACCCAAGGCCACCACCACTTCCTTGCTGCTTTCCTACTGCCGCCAACTCCGTCTTCCTCCTCTACGGCTGCCTGGCTCAGCAGCAGCCTGTGAAAAATAGCCAATCTATATACTCCTCAGTGTGCTGTACTTGAAACATATGACCATGGAGTGCAAAGGAGTCATGAGCAGTGGACTAGAATCTTTCTTCTCTCCTCTCCTCCATGTTCCTTTTTCCGCTCCTTCTTCCTTTTCAAATCCAGCAAATTCAGGAAGAGGAGTGGTGGTGAAGGTGGATGGCAGATGAAGCCCCTTGTTTCTGCCAACATACTGCCTGAGGCAGCCATCTCAGCCCACCTCCTGGATGGGCTGGTCTAGAGTTTGACACTCAGGGTGGTGGTGGTGGTTTTGGTACATGCAGAGGTGTGTCAAAAATGGTGATGGGCCTATGGATTGTTGAGATGAAGGAGAACCAGAGACGTTTCTTGCTCTGTATTGGACAAGTTGTCTACCTTCCTGGAGTCCTAGTGGGTGCTGGCAGGTGGCTTGCCTCCTGGAAAGAGAGAAGAGGCGTCCACACCTCACACTTCTTTGGCCAAATCCCTGGGCGGCTTCCGTGAGTCTTCAGCTCATCGTCAGGGGCTTTTTCCTTCATTCCAGGCAGTGCCTTGTGCGTTGTGAGCACATTATGGCTTCAGAGCTGTACACTTGCTCCACCCCACGTGTATTGTTCTTCCCATGCAGCTTGCTGTACATCACTTTCTGCTCAGTCTTTTAGAGAGCCAAGGACATTTTGTCCACTCGGCTATGCCCATTTGGATGTGCAGGTGTCACAACATGCCTCGCTGCTGTCTAGATACTTTTGTGTGTCGTCGTGTCCTTGAGTGTGGATGTATGTGCATTTCTTATCACGTTGATTAGTGGCTGTTCCTGTGAGCTCATGGTACTTGCTATGTTGATGTGTGTATATTTTGTGTACTTGAATAGATACAGTAGTTGTATACCACTTCTCAGCAGGGGAATTTGTATCAGAGAGGGGATCCTTCACATGTTTAGAGTCATTCCTCCCCCCCCCCATGTGAGTAGTTGTGGATCAGTACTCAAGTGGGATAATATTATCATGTGTACAGATAATATCAAATATTAATATTTAATATAATATTAAATGACTGGCTGCCATTTTTTTCAGCTGTTGAGATCATGGGAAAAGTGGCAGCTCTCTCTCTCTCTCTCCATCCATGTTCTTGCTAACATTTCCCAATGTGATTGGGATTTGGTTGAGAAGGGGCCATATTTGCTCACAGCAAGAGGAAACTGATAGTGGCCCAGACTGCTTATTACGGAAGAGATCCTTGAATGGGGTTCCCAGTACACTGGAGTGTCTCCAAACTAGGAGATCCCTGATTTAATCGCCTGATGCATTTATTTTAATATCCATGCAACAACTGGGGTGTGTGTGTAACTGGATGGAAGTGTTGGTACCAAGAGAGGGGGATGTAACCCATTTCCCCAGTCTAAATCACACACTCAACTGTTGTTTGCTCCCACTAGAGGGAGCACTAGAGCTCTAAGGTGCTGGTGATTTTTACCCAGCAGAGCCACAACTTTGAGAAAACAGTATGAGGGGGAAGGGCTAAGCACCCTCTTGCTCATCACCATTCCTCTTCCTGTTTTAGCTTCTGTTTAGTGAAAATAAAAACATCAGGACAGCATTTCTTAAAGTGTGGGTCATGACCCATCAGTGGGACAGGACCCGATTTTTGGTGGGTCGTGGGACCAGGAAGCTGCAAGGTAAAATGGTGCATGACCCAGAAGTCGTTTTCAGGTCGTGCCAGTGAATGACCTGCTTCATTTCCAAGTCGCACCCCATCACACTCTGGACTGCCTTGCAGCTTCATGGTCCCAAAATAGTGGGTCATGATGCACACTTTGAGAAACATGACATGGCCAGTGATGTGGGGTGTGTGTTGGCATAACCCAGAAGTGACTTCCAGGTCACGCCATTTGACCCTGCAACTTCTTGGCCTTGGCAGACCCCAGATCCACCATGGATTATACAGTGAATCGCCAAGGTAAGGTGTTTGAGAACCCCTACATCAGGAGATTAAATAATGAATCTTCTGTGTAACATGTATATTGGATCAGTGCGAACTACCAAGATTGTTCATGGGAATGTCCCCCAGGCCTTTTTTTGGAGGGGGCTGATGTGCTTCTGATATCGCACCTGTGACATCAGTATGTCCACATGAGCCAGGGTGTTATCTTGTACCGGTTATCCAACCTTCCGTAGAGATAACCAGGGTGTGTAGACCAGTGGTCTTTAGCTTTCAGGAGCTGGAACCTTCCTCAAAGCTCACCCTGCAAAATAGGGATGCATGTTCAAGAGCCTGGTATGTGAGAGGGATGGGCTAAGAGAACCCACTGTTCCTTCCCCGCCCCCCCACCCTGTGACAACCAATCTGCATACACTGCTGCAGAATAGTTCTTCCATTTTTCTTCCAGGCTAATTGGAAGGAGGGGAAAGGCAGCAAGACACCACTCCATTTTGAAAGGTGGCAGGAGAGAAGTGGAAGCACAGGCAGGGCAGAGGGAGTGCTGTGAGAGGAAACAGGTGGAGGAGTGGGGCATGGTGGGTCAGGAAGCGCTAACCCAGGTGTGATTTGTCTGTACCGCGTTCAAACAGCTGCATGTTTTATGAGGCTGGGTGTGCGCAACATCTCCATCTCTGTTCAAACGAGTATTTGTGTGTGTGAGCACATGACATGCGTACCTGTGCACTTGCATGACCTTTGCACTCTAATGGTTGTTCTCTTGTCTTGCTTCTTGTGCTGTTGCCTCTCACTTGTGTTGGCTGCTCTCTGTTTGTCACTTCAGTCACCGCCAGTCATGGAGGAAAAGGTAATTCTGACTACCTGGCTTTTGGGGGAATGGTGTGTGCATGTGTATTTTGGAAGGGTGGAGAGCGTTGAGTGGCAATTGAAGGACTCCCCTCCCCTGTATGTCAAGTATTTATGGGGTACCTTTCTATCCCAGGTAAGGGGTCATCAAGATGGCTTGCAATCCAGCAAAACAATTAATGATAATTTAAAAAAAAACACAACCATTATAGAACAAGCACAGCAAACAACATAAAACAAGAATACAACTTAAGGAAAGGCTGCATGGAACGAGAATGTCTTCACTGGCTGTTTAAAAGTGAGCAGGATAGGGAGGACAATGTGTTGTCTTTCAAGTACCCTCATCCTAAACTGTGTAGGGTTTTAATGGATGCTAACTAACACCTTTGGTTACAGTTAACACTGACAACCAATGCAGATCTCTTAGACCAGTCCGAGCTTAGAACAGCTCGGACCAGTGGGTGACCCAAAGCATCCTGGCTGCTGCATTCTGTTCCAGCTTCAGTTTCTGGACAGTTTTCAAGGGGAGCTGCAAGTATCATGCAGTCATCCAAACAAGATAAAGCTAGGGCATGAATTACTGAAGCCAGACCTGTTTTCCTCAGGAGGGGCGGCCGCTGGTGCGCCAGCTGAACTTGGGTAAAAGTAAAATGGTCACCGCTACTGTCTGAGCCTCCAGGAGTTGTTGGGTGACCATCAGGAGCATTTTCTTGTATTGCATCAACATGAATCTAATTGGTGAATGGAGGCAGGACTCCATTCTGCCAGAGAAAACCAGGCCCAAATGACACAACAGGGCAGAGACAACAAGGCTGGTGTTTGAATCCTGGCAAGCCCACTGTGATGGTTGGGCTGAAGACCATTGTCAGGAGCTGCTTGGGTTGGGGATGAGAGTCCTGAGTTCTGTGTGATGCTATAAAAACATGCTAGCCAGGAACATCATCACGGAAATATAAGGCTCTCTGGGCTCAAGACTTGCCTTGCCTATCCAAGCTGGCCATTGAATCTTTCTGGAACAGGAAGGTCTATAAAGGACTTCCTGTTTGGGCTGAGGCTTTCCTCCTTGGTTCTGACTCCTGGCTCCTGTCTTACTTCCTAGTCTTCTGACTCTCTTGAGGTTGCTGCCCAAAGTACAGCCCTGACGAACATCTAGGCTGCGTTAGATCAGCCTACACCAGGGGTGTCCAAACATTTTGGCAGGAGGGCCACATCATCTCTCTGACACTGTGTTGGGGGCTGGGGAAAAAAAAAAGAATTAATTTACATTTAAAATTTGAATAAATTTACATAAATGAATTTATTAGAGATGGAACTTATATGAATGAATGAAGGTCTTGCAGTAGCTCAAGGCCTATAAAAGGCCTGGCACAAAGCAAGGCCAGCCTTTCCTTCACTGTCACTGCTGCATCACAGATGTGAAACAGCAAGTAGTGGAAGGAGCCCTTGTCCCACAGCTCAGGTGAGAGGTAGAACAGTTGTCCTCATGCTGAGAGCAGTTGCGTTGGGCCAGAATGGGCTCCAGCAAGTCTCCAGTGGCTCATTGGAGACTGGGGGCTCCCCTAGGGCCTGATTGGGAGCCCCCGAGGGCCGCAAGTGGCCCCCGGGCCAGGGTTTGGGCACCCCTGGCCTAGACTGTTGGAAGCCACACCAGCCTTGAGGTTGGACTGGTGGCCAGGCGCTATCTTAAACACACATGTTTATTTTTGGAATGAATGGGGATGGACACCAATGGATGTTTGTATTCATTTCCGTTACTTTCAAAATGAATGTACACTGCAACGAATGGCAATGAATATGAATTCTGTTTTAGAGCCTCAGGGCCCAATCCTGTCCAACTTTCCAGCTCTGATGCGGCCATGCTAACAGGGGTGTGTGCTGCATCCTGCGAAGGGGGGGGATGTCGCTGGGGTGCCTCCTCAAGGTAAGGGAATGAGCTGCATTGCATCTTAATGCTCTGGAGAGTTGGATAGGATAGGGTCCTCAGTTGTAGCTTATAGCTCAGTAGTTTAGTGCACAAAAGATTCCATGTTCGTGGCATCTCTGGGAAGGGCTGGGGAAAGACACTTGCCTGGAGAGCCTTCTGCCTGTCTTTGTTGGTAAAACTGAGGGGGTTTTACACAGGATTCTAACACAACAGGCAGTAGCTTCATATGTATCTAGTTGGTCCACCATCCTGTTTTTAATCATGGCTGACCAGACGCTTTCATGAAATCTAGAAGCAGAGACTGGGAAAGAACAACCCTTCCCTGCTGTTTGTCTGCCCATCCATCCATACCCCCCGCCCCCAAAAAGCCTAGAAGTTGTAGAGGTTCCATTTAGTTATCCTGACTAATCATAACTTTTTGGAACTCTCCACCATGACTTTGTCACTTGAAGACAGCAGCATTGAATTTTATAAATTCATTTATACTTTTAAGAAATATTATTTCACCCACATCTATCCTGAATCTACTGCCCATCAATTTCAGTGGTTGGTCCTAACTCCCAATCTTATGGGAGGGGGAAGAAGAACTTCTCCCTAGCCTCTTTCTGTCTTCACCATTTTACAGTTAAGCACTGCTGGACACATCAGTGTCAGTGTTCCAGCCTGCAAGTGCAGGAAACCTATGGAAGCTATGGAACTGCTAGCCACCTGCTCCCCGCCCACGAGGAAATAATCTCTGTTCCTTTGGATTTCCTCCTTATGCCCTGGCTTCTCATCCTTGAAGCAATTTGAGTGTCTCGTCAACCCCCCCCCCCCCAGGTCTCTGGGGTTTTGAGTTCCATTACAGTCATTTCCTACAAGGTCACAAACAGAGTGCCTGCAACTGCCTCTCAGCTGGATCCCATGGGAAATGCTGTTCTGGTGCAGCAGAAGCAATGATCCATGTGTCCTGGGTGGAGGGTCAGCGGGACAGGGCATTAGCTTGCTACTGCAGTGCCAATGCCAGGGTAAACTCAGATCAGTTTAATGCCACAAGGCTGCAAACGTTCACGTTGCACAGAACTTGGTTTCCTGTATGATTCCTGCAGCTTCAGAGTTGCCTGTGTTACCCAACTCAGATGCAAAGGCCAGTCCAAGACTTCCTGGCACCTGGGGCAGCGGGCCAAATGCAGCCATCCTCCCTTCAGCATGTCACATGCTGCTTCCCCCTCAGAACATGCCAGCCACTGCTGACTTCTTCTACTCCTGTGTTTGAAAAGGAAGAAGGAGGAGTGAAGTGCATAGCAGAGGAGAGTGTGGGCTATAGTCTCTTTCTGAAGCGACACTAGCCCACACACTCCTCTCCTCTGCACTTCCTCTTTTGCTGTGGGCACCTCTTTCTGTTTTGAATTCAGGGAGTGGAAGGGGGATAAGAGTGGTGGAAGGACACCTGTGTGAATGCATGTAACTCGGTCCCTGAATATTTCGCATAAGGACTATGTTGGGATATTTTGTTGACTTCTCCCTTTTAACAATCTGCTGGTTTCTCTGACATTCCTCTCCCTCCTTCTCTTTCTGTCTGTCTCTCTGTAGCAGGAAGGAGCGTCCCAATTCCCTGAACGTCTTCCCCCTCGCAGATGGCATGGTATGTGGGCAGGGGGGGGCCAAGATCGCCCCCGCAGTGGACCACTGGCACCTGAGTGACCTCGGCCAGCTGCAGTCCAACTCCAGCTACAAGGTTTTTTACACCACCCTGGAACTGAGGGCTTTCCACCTCTTTGTCAGTGGCATCTCCATAAGGACAGAGAGACCTTTGTGTGTCTGTAACCCTTTGCAGGCTAGACCTGTCTCAACATTGAGGCTGGCTTTGGTTTAACTTGTGTGTGAGGTTTTCCTTCTGTTTCTTTAAATAGAGGTGTTTTCATGTGCCTGGATTGGCCTGCACTTCCCTCCATCTTCCCCAAATTTTTATTAAGAATATCTATATACTGCTTTTCAACCACAAAAACTTCACAAAGCAGTTAACATGGCGAAGCACAATGAAAAGATGATTCCTTGTCCCCAAAGCGTTCACAGTCTAAAAAAGAAGCAGAAAGAGCACCAGCAAACAGCCACTGGAAAAGACGGCATGCTAGGGTGAAGAGGAACAGTGACAAGGAGAGTTTCTTGGCTTCTAACCAGGGTCTCCTTTGCTCTTTTCCAGTTTTGGATTTTCCCCACACATGCCTTAGTTAAATAGTCCCTCCTGTGTGTGATGGTCTGGTAGTGTTGGAGTCAGGACAAGTGTGCCCCATGGACAGGGACAGGGAAGTGTGTGGTCTTGTTCCACCGTAGAGTATAGGGGAAAGATTGGGCAGTCACATATAATGTGCATAACAGAATTCTGCTGCCTGCGTTACCGACCTTGGTACAGAAGTTAATCCATTTAGACCCAAATCCTAACCAACTTTTCAGCACTGGCATAGCTGTGCCAATGGGGCATGTGCTGCATCCTGCAGTTGGGCGGCACTCACGGAGGCCTCCTCAAGGTAAGGGAATGTTTTTTTCCCTTACCTCCGAGCTGCATTGCCCTTGTGTCGGTGCTGGAAAGTGGGTTAGGATTGCACCCTTAGTTAACGTATTTCTATACCATCTATTAAAATCATCTGACAAAATACAAAAACAGAACAAACAAGCAAAAGCTCCAGCATTTAGAAGTTGCTTACCCTTCCATATAGGACCTCTCTGGCTGCAGAAACTTCAGCAAGTCTGCTTCCCCAACATCGGGGTCTACCTGATGTTTTTTTGCTAGTAAAGGAATGTGTGATTTTTCAAGAAGCTGCTTTCTGGTCCCAGTTCCTGCAGTCTGTGTTACTCCGAAATCAGAGTGTACCTGTTGCCCCATTTAAGCTACTTGGGTACATCACTCAGGGCTGGCCCAAATCTTTCCAGCATGCCCTTCTTACCTGGTGGCACAGCCCCTGTGTCCACTGCTCCTTCTCCCACTCCCAGAATTGAACTGAAAGCAGGGAACGGAGCAGAGGAAGTGTGAGAGAAGAGTGGTGGACTGAAGGATCAGACACTCTTACCCACCGTTGTCCTCTACATTTCCTCTTCCTCTTTTTAAATCCAGGAAGCAGGTAGAGGACAACTGGCAGAGGCAGGGGGTAAGGACCCCCCCCCCCAATCCATTGCTTGAGACAGCTGCCTCTGTAGGCATTATGTATGCCTGGGCCTGATATAGTTGTTTAAAATACATGCTGTGAAGATTCCTGGTTTTCTCCCAAGCGTAGCTCATAATGCCGTCTTATTTCAAGCAGTGGAAAAGCCCAGCTGGCCTCATGTAAGCGAGATCTGTAAGCTGATAAAACTGCCTGAGAGGAATTGCATGTCTCATAAACGGAAGTAATTTTTGCCTGCAGATTTGGTAACGCGTGGAGCAGGCTGGTGACTTAATATTTGTTGCCCGGGGCATGCAATCAATACCGCAGGAGATTTTAATTTATTTTAAATTATTTTTTAAAAAGTGTTGTATTCTGTTACAATATTAACACTTACGGTGTGCTAGAGTTAAATCTTCCTTGTTCCACTTTCAGTTCAGCCCTCGCTATGTGTGCTAGCATACCAATCGCCAAAGATAAAAAACCAGTGCCACTCAAGATACTTGAACCTCACTGGCACACTTCATACCCAATTTCTAATCTGCTGTCTCCGTAAAGCAGGGCATAGTTAATAATAATAATAATAACAACTTTATTTTTATCCCACCTTTCTCCCCAAAGGGACTCAAGGCAGCTTACAACATATAAAAACAGAATTTAAAAACAAATAAAAACATATTAACACATCATAAAAAACAGCAGTCAGAGTAAAAAAAATAGGTAAAAAGAGCATAGAGCAGCAGCAAGTCATAAAAGAATCAGGCCTGTAAAAATAATAAAAGATGTTAAAAAGATGTTAAAAGGCCGAGAACTCAGAAGGCCTGTTTAAACAGAAGGGTCTTCAGGCCTCGCCGAAAGGTCTCAAGAGAGGGAGCCATTCTTAAGTCAGGGGGAAGGGAGTTCCATAGCGTTGGTGCCACTACTGAGAAGGCCCTATTTCTTGCCGCTGCCCCACGTACCTCCCTAGGCGGCGACACTTGTAAAAAGGCCTTCTCTGATGACCTAAGAGGACGAGCCGGATTGTACGGGAGCAGGCGATCTCTAAGATACCCTGGTCCAGAGCAGTATAGGGTTTTAAAGGTCAATACCAGCACCTTGAATTGGGCCCGGAAATGAATGGGCAGCCAATGCAGCCGCTGGAGAAGCGGACTGACAGAGTCGAACCGCCTACCTCCAGTAACCACACGGGCCGCCGCATTCTGCATTAGTTGCCTCTAAAAGCACAGGACTGCAAAGGGTTAAGCAGCCATCTTTTCTCAGTCTTCATTGTCATTCTGCTGTGCTTTGTTGTGAGCTGTGAAATTGTAGCTGAGACAGTGTGAGATGGAATCTTGGGCCAACGTTGACAAGATTCTCAGGCCATCTTTATACTGTTTCAACGGAAATGGGGAGCTCGTGGCTGAGAGCGGGCGCTGAGAGCGATTTGGGTTGTATATGCTTAGTCGAGGTTTGTTTCGGGGGCCAACTGTCACAAGTGCCTCTGGGAAGAGGGCAGTGCCCATTTTTCTTTCCCAAGGGCTTCCTACATTGGTCTTCAAGTGGTCCCTGTCCCCCAAGGAGGTCAGCTGGAGGAGTGAATGGGATGGGGTTGTAGCTCAGTCAGAGCCCATGAGAAGGTCCCCAGTTGGCAGCATCTGCATGTAGCAGTGGGAAAGACCCCTGTGAAACCCTGGAGAACTTCTGTCAGGTAGTGTAGACAAGACCAAGCTATACCAGCGTACATAATACCAACCCTTGCACATAGGGGAATGGTGGAAATGTTCATTTGGTCTCTTACAGGGCAATCCTACGCATGTCTGCTCAGAAGTAAGACCTTCTGTGTGTAATGGGACTTACTCCTGGATAAGTGTGTAGAGGATTGCAACCTTAAAGGGCAACCATGCTCCTAGAAACACCCTATAGCTTATAGCCCTAGAACTAAGAAGGGAGCGTGTACTTAAGGCAACCTGCTCAAGCTGTTTTGCTAATCCATATGAAAATAACAGGAAGCTGGACTAGATGGGCCTATGGCCTGATCCAGTGGGGCTGTTCTTATGTTCTCATGTTCTTACCCCCCCTCACCCCCACATCTTATTGTGCATGGTGGGATTGTGTTGTCACTACTTTTTGCACCACTCAAAGGGTGGAAGAATGGAAGAGCCATAGATCAGTGGAAGAGCAACTTCTTTGTGTGCAGGACATCACAGGTTAAGTCCTTGGTAGGCTGGGAATGAAAGTCCCCTGTCTGAAACCTTTCAAAACAGCTGCCAATCAGTGTAGAGACAATACTAAGTTAGAGCCATGGGTCTGAGTTAGCAGCAGCCTTCTATGAGGTGGGGAAAGTATTAGTGGAATTCTGCTGGACTCCCTCGGCTCTAGCCCTGCTTGAGCCATGAATTTTCCAAAAGCAAATTCCTCTTCCCTATTTTGAAGGGGAGCATGCAAAATTGACTGGTATGATAATGTGGGTGGAGGTTATTGGATGTAGACAGATGGGGCTTAGCCTTCTGCAAATATCTGTCTTGGTATTCTTTTGATTGATTCTTGATTTCTTTTGAGTTCTCTTTCAAGTCAGTGCTGGACCCTTGATGGGGTCCTTACGGCTTGCCCTCACCTGTGTTTGTCTCCCAAGCAATTTGTTCAAGCAGTTGATGTATGAAGCCTGCCGTTTTCGTGCAACGAGAGCCAGTGCGGTCCAGTGCCTAGTGGGGTTTGTCCCTTCCGACTCTGCGATGCTCGTAGTAAGACAAACGTTTTGAGGCTGCTTCAGGAATTGTCCAATCCTGTAGGTGGGCTGGACCTTCTCAAGAACATTTCTCCTTCATTTAAAGAAGGGAAGCTGGAAAGGAACGTGATGTTTGTTCAGTGTTACCCCCAAGTAGTGTTTCGGTTTCAGGATTCCTCAGTGGCTGTGCAAAGATAGTTGCTTACCCTCCTTCAAACTTGGCTCGTCATACAATTTTTCTGAGGAAAAGATCTCATCTAAAAAGTCAGTCATTGGCCCCTGCCCCAGGCCCACAACACAACCAAAAGGAGGGCTGTGCCGTGATTCTCCCCTCTCTCCTTGACTCTGGCGCAGAGTTGTGAAGGAGGAATCTTGGTTTCTTTAAATCATGGTTCCGTGTGTCACCTGAACCTGTGTTCGCCAACCTGGAAATTAAATTGAGATCAAATCCTAGCTTCATATCTTGGTTTGTAAACCACAGTTAAGCCACAGCTCCTGTGTTCAGATGACCACGTTGTGACCTAGTGGTTCAAGATCCCACTTTTCAGAGTCCAGACTTGATATTCTAAACAGTGCACCGCACTGGCTCCAGGTTGTTCATTTGTCGTGCTGTAATGCTGCTCTTTTTAGTACATAATGTATCATGCCGCTTCAAGGTAGCTACCCAGCCAGTCAGTAGAGAAATTAACTGATACAGGTGGACGGCTTCTTTTTTTCTCTCCCCCACCACCTCTCCAAACACCCATATGTATTAGTGCCCCAATGATGAAATGTCTGAATCGGGTCAGTCCTCGGCAGCGGCCACACCAAGCACCACGGGCACAAAATCCAACACCCCCACCTCGTCTGTGCCCTCTGCCGCCGTCACCCCCTTGAACGAGAGCCTTCAGCCCATGAATGACTACAACCTCACATCCAAGAATAACAAGCGGGCTCGGGAGAAGCGGAACAGTCGGAATATGGAAGTCCAGGTCACCCAGGAGATGAGGAACGTGAGCATAGGTAGGAGTGGCTGATGGGGTCAGCGGGTGACTGACGTCTTGGGCACCAGCCGTGGTCCACCGCTAATGTTTGCCCATACCTGCGCTTAGGGGCAGGATTGGGCCCAGCGACTGGCAACTGTCATTTTATTGGTGGCCACAAGCAGCCTTCTTCTCACAAGGCCCCCGATGTAGTGTTGTCCTGGGTGTTTTGGAAAAAAAAAAGTCAACCTCCAGTAGGTATTTTTATCAGGTGCATCTGCAACTCAGTGTCTAGAGAACCTTCTTTGCCTGGCATCATAGGGAAGGGCCCCCACCTGGAACCCTGGAAGTCCATTTCCTGTCTCTTTTATGATCTTGTTTGATCTCAGTATAAGTCTGAGAAAGATACATACTCATTTTTTTTTAAAGCAGATGAATTTAATTTGGGACCATGGCTTCTCAGAAGGGGGTTGAACTCTTTGTCCTCCCCCCCCCCAGCCATTTTCCTGATTTACTTTATCCCCTGAAGCTTCTGTTTGCCCTGTGGAGGAAAACACGGAGCCAGCAAAAGCTACTCTGCTGAGGATAGTAGCAACTTGGGGGGGGGGGGATATGATTTTCACTGAGACCATTTTGCAAGAGGAGAGGGTTTAATATGCTTTCCTTGTCCACTCTATTCCTAATCCTGTTTGCTCCCCCACATCTGCTTTTCGGACAGGCCCCAAACACATGGGGCTAAAGTGTGCATTTGTCATGCTGTGCGGTTTGGCCCTCAAGCATGAATTGCCTTGCCCAGTGCCTGTCTTTATAGGTGGTGGCATGCGTGCACATCACAAGTCCTGAAGTTTTGTGGGCCTTCTACAGTGCAACTGTTTCTCATTGCTCCACATCCTGCTATAGGAATGGGAAGCAGCGACGAGGGATCAGATTTCCAAGACATTGACTCCACGCCAGAGCTAGACATGTGCCAGGATCCCAGGCTGGAGCGCACAGGAAACAGGTACGCATTTCGAGTTTGGTGTAAGCCAATGTGCCCTTTAGAGTTGCTCACACACCCAACTGGTGGGAGATTTAGCATTGGACCAAACGAAGGACATGTAATTAGCCTTTGGAACTCACTGCCACAAGACGCAGCGATGATCACGAGTTTAGATGGTTTTGAAAAGGCGATTGGACAAATCAGTCCACAGTTACTAGTCAAGAACAACGTTCTTTTTTCCCCCCTCCTTGCTCAACAGCCCTACCCAGGGGATTGTGAACAAAGCCTTTGGGATCAACACTGACTCGCTGTACACTGAACTTACTGAGGTGGGCTCCGAGGCCATCGGGGATGTGGATGAAGGAGCAGATCTGCTAGGTAAAGGATGCTCAAAGAGCATGATTGTTCTTTTTAAACAAATGTTGCTTCGTTTATCCCCATAACTGGTAGGTCAGGTTGGAAGATAAAGCCCTGGGGGAAAGATCCGTAGATGGTTCAGCTGGTTTGTTGAACTCTTTAAGCTCAAGAGGCAAGGCTGACATTATTTTGTTAGTTTATTCATTTAAGAGATTTATATCAAGTTTTCCATCTTTCTGGGAGGTCAAGGCAGCTCACAATAAAAGGCAAATCAAAACAGTCGGTAAAAGTAGTCAGTTAAAAAACAGTGAACTTTGGGGCAGGATTTGAACCCGAAGCCCAAACCAGATGCTACACAAATGTTATGTAATATCTGGTTCCCAGTTTTAGGTGAACCGGAGCAATGCAGCTTCTCTTTAAAGCAAAAGAGCACTGTAAGGGGGTGGGTTTCACTCTCCTCCCCTGCACATTCCTTTCCATTTAAATAATTTCTCCCCCTCCCCCCCGCTGCCTTTCATGTGTTGCATGGGGCTAATACTTGGGTGGAAGGACACACGGCTTCCCTACCACAGCCTCACTTTTTTGTAGACTATTTTCCTTTTGTTGCCCAGTTAGAATCTAGAAAGGAGACTGGAGTTGGGGGACTGGCCAATTTAATAACTCAGGCCAACACACATTTTGCTGTCTTAAAAGTTGGTTCTATTCCTGGGTATATTTGGGGTGCTGATTCCAAAAAATGGCCTCAGTTTTGCCCTATCACATCTAGTTTCGGAGAGACAGCGTAGCCTTGACAATGAATGGTTCAAACAGCTTCCTCGTAAGTCATGGCATAGGTTTCTTTACTAAGAAGCTGCTTGAACTATTCACTAACAAGACTATACCGTATCTCCAAAACTAGACATGAAGGGGCAAAACAGATGCCATTTTTGGCATTGGGGCCCCATTTTTGGCATTGGCACCCCAAATTCATATAAAACCACCATAAATTTTGAAAAAGAAAGCTTTCTGACCCTCAGTTTCACAGCCCTGTGTAACAGTTGTGATTGCTGGGAGGATTGTGGGGGGAGCAACACTGTATTACTTCTAGGTGGTCTGCTTCCTTTGGAGCATAAGCTTTCCCTTCAACTAAGAGGGAGTGTCTGCTGAAGAGAGGGGGGACCCACAGAACACACACAGGGTAAGTGCCGTCCTGTCTTTGTCCAAGGGGCAGAGTTTAATAATACCGTGAACTTTTATTGTACAAAGTGAGGTGGGTGATCTGAGATGGACCACAAATTCTGGACTATTCCATACATCCCATTCAGGCTGTAGGGCTTTGCACGTGCTGTATTTCAGAAGCCTTCCCTATGCAGAACAACTGCGCTGATGTAGCAAATGAACATAGCAGAGGAAAGGTTTTAGTGTACACCTCTCTCTGATTTGTTTGTTTGCCCCGTGCATGACTTTTATTTACTTTTGCAGGAGGAGGGTTCTAAAATATATATAAGTGAAAGGTCCAGAATTCAACCACCTTATTCCTCCATTATGTGTAGTTAAGCCTCTAATGCCTGCTCAAGTTTTGACCTTCCTAGCCAAGCACGGTCCAGCAGCCGTAACGGGCTATCCCCCTCCAGCTCAGTGGACCGTCCGTGTTCACTGTTCTTCCCGTGACTGCTGAAACGAGGCTGAATCGTGCTCGCCAACGTTCAGGGCCGGTGAGTTGCGTTCGGCTCAGCGGGCCACTCTGATTGAACGTTGGAAAAGCCTTCCCACGTCAGTGGCGTTTTTTATACTACTTGCCAAGTTGAGAAAGAGAATGTCAAGGACAGCAGGCCACAGCTTTGGCATCCTGCAGTTTAAATGGAAAGTGTTGTAAGAAGGCGGGCAATTGTGGTGTTTATCATGGGAACAGCTAGGCTCCTCCTCACCCATATTGTCATCTGAAAAACCGACCCCACCACACTCCCCCCCCCCAAATGTCCCCTACGTAGATCCATGCCATTTGCAGTCATGGTGGGTCCCGTCTCTACAATTTCATGCCTTTTGACAGTGAAATGGCAAAATCATTGTTAATTTTTTTTATTTTGTTGGTTTTGGTCACTTATTGACTCTTCGTTTTGTTTTGTTTGTTTCCCCACTTCCTTTATCCCCCCCTCCCCTTGTCTCTCTGTGCTTCGCTGGACATGGCCCATAGGGGAGTTTTCAGGTGTGTATCTCTCTTCTGTTCAGATTCCTGCTTTGCTTCCCTGTTTTGCTTTCTTTTCTCCCCTTCCCCTCTCCCCTTTCTTGCATTTTAAATTGGGTGATGTGGGTATACACATGTGATACTCCCCTGCTGTCGTCCAATCACAATTGGCTTTGCAGAATTGGTCCTGCCTCTCCCTTGTTTGATTGGCTTGCACAACTCAGATTCTGAAACCCCAACCTGTAGATCATCTCTGCTTTTTGCTCACATATCTGCTACATCTTGGTAAGGCTTTTCTTTGTGGCTTTATGAAGCTCTGCTCCATTCTTTCTGCTTTGACCTTCTTTGGAACTGAGGTGTGTGTAGGGGGGGGAAGCTTTCTGTTAATTTATGTCTGCTATAGGGCAGAAAGTTCTTTTTTTTTTCCCCCTTGGGAAGGCAGTTCACCCCAGTACTGATTTGGCCTCCTTATTCAGAATGAATTGAAGAGCCAAGCTTGCTTCATTTAGTCCCCCAATGCCTCAGATCAGCTTTAGCACTTGTTTCCTTGAAATGTGGTTTTGAGGGTCTGTTCTTTTAGGATGAGGCCAATGTCCTGTTCAAGGCAAAGAAAAGCTTCAGTACTTTGGAGAGCTCCAACCGGGGCTGTCGATGAACTGAGACCTTAAATGCTTCCAGGCCCAGGATCCACTCCCCCAGACTCCACCTCCCTGCCTGGAGAATGTTTAAAGCCTGACCTGGAGTCTTGTACTCTGTCTCCATTCCATCACATCTCTCCTGGCCTGTTGCCAATGGTGGTGTGCAGACTTGGGGGAATGCGAAGTTCTTGGCATGGAAGAGGCTAGCTCTCTGATGGACTCTGGCTTAGTCTGGGGTCTCCAGCTCTTAGATCTCCTAGTTGGCTTCAGCCTGTTGTTGGAACTGGATACTGTGTCCAAAGCTGGTCCTTCTGATCCAATTGCTCCCCCCTTATCAGGGTTGCTCAGGTCCATGTTTCTGTTGTCACAAGCCTGCAACTGAGAGATGCAGTTGAAAGTCAGCTACCTGGAGGCTGAAACAGCAGCCAAAGGACACCTTTTCCAGATGACCAAAGTGCTCATTTTTTAGAAATGCCAAAGTGTTGTTAACTACATTGTACCGGGTACAATTCTGGTTGCCTCGCTTCAAGAAGAGTTGGAACAGTTGGAGCATTGTGAAGTCTTGCATTGGTGGTTGAAGTGAGCTTCTGTTATCACCAAACTGGGCCTAGGCAATTAGCAGGCTATCCTAGCAACCTACAAGGATCACGAAAGGATCTGAATAAAGTAGGTCACTCTGCTGGGTCAAATAGGGAGACATCAGTGCTGCACGGAGTGCCTGTCCTGCCTGTCGTTGCTTCAGTCACATTTGAGAAGGCGGCAACAGTAGAGTGGAAGAGTGGGGTGGTGGGAAAAGCCTCTAGCCCAGGGGTGTCCAAAGTTTATGGCAGGAGGGCCACATCATCTCCCTGTCACTGTGTCGGGGGCCAGGGAAAAAAGGATTAATTTACATTTAAAATTTGAATAAATTTACATACATGAATATATTAAAGGTGAACTTATAGGAATGAATGAAGGTCTTGCAATAGCTCAAGGCCTATAAAAGGCCTGGCACAAAGCAAGGCCGGCCTTTCCTTTGCTGCCGCTGCTGCATCACAGATGTGAAACAGCAAGCAGTGGAGGGAGCCCTCATCCCGTAGCTCATGCGAGAGGTAAAATAGTTGCCCTCATGCCGAGAGCAGTTGTGTCAGGCCAGTGAGGGCTCCAACAAATCTCCAGAGGGCCAGAGGCTCATTGGAGACTGGGGGCTCCCTGAGGGCTGCATTGAGAAGCCTCGAGGGCCGCAAGCGGCCCCAGGGCCGGGGTTTGGGCACCCCTGCTCTAGTCTAACCCACCCTATGTTTGCCGTGCCTTCATTTCTGCTTCTACTTTCTCCCCCTGTCCCTTTCAAATCTGAGTAAGGTGATGGTGGGCAGCTGCGCGAGCATTCCCATTCTGCGGAGTCAGAGCCCGATCCTGTGGTCCGCGGCGCGCCTCCGCAGTGCGGACCACAGCCGCAAACGTGCCATAAGGGCACGTTTGCAGGGCTTACTGCCGGGCTCCCGCCAGAGCTGGCTCAGCTCCAGCCGGCACTGAGCCAGCGTGTGGCGGGCATCCGGGTTCCGCGGCTTGGCGGTCTCCCTGACCGCCAGGCTGTGGAACGGGAGTTGGAGGCATGGTCAGGGGCGTGGTCGAGGCGTTCCGGGGGAGGGGGCGTGGCTGGGGGCTTGGGGGGGCATGTCGGGGGCGGGGAGAGGCATATCCACGGAGATGAGCTCCGCAGGATCCAGGGCACTCAGGCAGTGCTGCTCGCCCTACATGAGTGCCTTCACTTTAGCGGCGACCAAGCAGTCACCGCTAAAGTGAGTAGCCCCATTGCGGGGCTGCTTCCCTTACTCGGGGGAAGGGGGCGAATGTCCCCTTCTCCCGAGGAGCCTACCCATGCCCTCCGTGGAGCCGCCGGGTCCTGCAGCTCTGGGCAGCTCAAGCTTGGGCTACCCGGCTACTGGGAAAGGAAGCAGGGGATTGATCGGCGACATTTAGCATCCCACTAAGCTCCCTTAAGCCACACCTGCAGCTCTGAACATTAGGCAGCTGTCACATGAGCACAAGGAACTGGAAATCAGGAGTGAAAATACTAAAGAACCAAACACAGGGGATACTATTGTCACCCCTGGAGAAAACTTCCAGCCTGACCCAGAAGGCTTTGTAGTTCAACAAAGCCCCGGAGCAACCAGTGGCCAGCCTGCGTGGCTGGAGTCATTCCAGAGTCAAGGAACCCCAACAAGCGTTGACTGGTGGTATTATGGTAGAACTTTGGTGTAAGACAGTTTTATTTCCCATGCTGAATCTCTGCTCCCTACTTCTCTATCCTCAGTGCTATTGTTAATAGTTAAGCTGTCCTTAAGCAACTAGACTTAAGACAATGGATGATGCAGCAATAATTCTTGCAAGTGCAGCGTTAAAACATGTTGCTTCACAGCCCAACACACATTTTGGTGCCTTAAAAGACATCCTTGGATGTGTATGGGGTGCTGATTCTAAAAATGGAATCAGTTTTGCCTGATCAGCCTTAGTTTTGGAGATTCAGCGGGATTTTGACGGACAACCTTCAAAATCCAATTGAATCTATGAAATGTGTGTCTTCAAAACTAAAACCGGTAGGACAAAACTGACGCCATTTTTGGAATCAGCACTTGAAATATATCCAAGGATAGGTCTAACTTCTGAAGCACCAGAACATTTTTTTTTTGTTGGTTGGATTGGGTCAGACCAAGAGCCAAACTAGTATGAACCCAATCAGAACCACTTTTGTGTTGTGTATTACATTGGTTGACTTATAGCCTGGGATGAGGAGTAGCAATGAAACGTATTGAGAGACGCAGCATATATGTCAGCTGGATGCAGGTATACAAGAGCTATGTGAAGGACTGGTGTCAAGGGGTCGCCTCTGCTGAGACCTGCACTTCAACATTGGGCCTACTATTGATTAAGTGGAACCCCCTGCAAGAGCTGCCCTTTCTCCTTTCCTGCCTGAGCAAGGGAGCGCTCTTGGAATGAGGAGAGAGGAGCTGTAGCGTCCTTCTGTCTCCTTGCATTTTTTTCCTCTGGTAGCAAACCAGGGCATTCTTTCAGTTTCATTCTCTGTTCTGAATAGTACTGAAGGGTCTTCGGTACTTTCAGTGCTGAGTTCTGGCTGTCTTCACATCAAGAATGCTCTTTAAGTCTATTGCTTGTGACACATGGGAATGACAGACAAGTAGTTTTATCCAAGGGACTCATTTTTCATTCAACCTGGGTGCAAAGATGGGTTTGCAATCATCTTGATGCCCAGTTTTTGTTCCCCTCGAACACGTCTCCTTGGATGTACACATTGATTTCATGGCCAGAACTGGAGCATCAGGACTTCATTCCTGGGATCAGGGCCTCTCTTGGTTCTCCTGCTTCTCTCCCTGATGGACCTTTGCCTGTCAGGATTAGAGTTGACCCTGCAGTGGAAATATTCATAATGGCCAAGTTGGAGATGTTATTTCAGATGGGTATGTTGCTTAAACCAACAGTGAAAAAGACATCCAACATTGAAAAGGGAATGGGGGGGGATCTGCAATGAAAACAGAACATGCAACTTGTTTAGTTTGGCACTTCTTGATTGGCTATCAACCCAAGATTACCGATGACTGAATTCCGAAAGGTTAGCCATGAAGCAGCAAAGACTCTTGTAGAATCTTGGAGCCTGTGGGCCCAATCCCATCCAATTTTCCAGTGCCAGTGCAGCCATGCCGGTGGGGCGTGCGCTGCGTCCTGTGGTGGGAGAGGCAGTCACAGTGGCTTCCTCAAGGTATAGGTACATTTGTTCCCTTACCTCAGGGCCGCATTGTGGCTGCACCGGTGCTGGGAAATTGCATAGGGGCTCTGAGTAGCTTGTCTCAGCACAAACTTTGGGGCACAAAAAGGTATGCAGAAATAAATTGGTCCAGAAGGTAGTACAGCACTCTGAGTTCTGTCTGTTCATGGACAACATTCTACCAGAGGAACATTAGAGAAGACATTTCAAATCGGAAAGTTGGAAAACAGAAGCAATGCTTTCCACAGTCCCTTTGTCCAAAACTGTTCTCTCCTGTTGTGTTTGACTCTTCCCTTATCCATGTTATCTTTTTGGTTACTTGCCATAGGGGTGGATCTGTGGATCCTCTAGAGCAGAAAAAAACTAATCCTAGATCAACTCATTTCAAAATCGGGCCCTATTTCCCTTCCTACTAAGCTGGAGCAGAGGGAAAACTTAGAGAGGTTTTCCCGAAACACATTGAATCTCCATGCTTATACATGCTCCGAAGGTGCATCATCATTTTGCTATGTACAGATTTGGTATTTAATGGCTGCTCTCTTTTCTCTCTCCCCCTTTCTTTCCTCCTCTTTCTGTCCCTCTGCTCCTCCCCTTCCTCTTTTCTCATATGGAATGATTTTCATAGTACGGGACGATTTCTTTGGTAAGGCGAAGGCCATTTTTAAACATATGGGTGTTCCCTTCTCCCCTTTCCTGTTCACTCACTCAACATCTCATCATGCTTTTTGGGGCGATTTCTCTGGTCTTTTAAAAAAATTATTATTATTTTACTTTGTCTCTGTGGTGGTGATCATGTTGTCTTGTTGGGAAGCAGTAGACAGTTCTTCCATGGCCATCGTTTGGGAGATACGCTGTCCTGTCTGGGGTTGTTAATCACTTTGATGTTTCAGCTGCCTGTAAGATGCAGGTCAAGGGCCGTGGCTGTGAAATGAGTCGCGTCCCTGGTTGTTTTTTTATTTTATTTTAAAGAACTGTTACAATAGGAAAGCAACAAGAAGATGTCCTTGATGGGCAGATTCTGCGCAACTGGCTCAAAAGTATCTCACTTGAGTTGCTTAGGGAACTGGTGTACCTTCTATTATTCCAGGTTTCAAAAAACAATTCAAAACACTAATAAATAATCCTCTAAATAAACCATTATTTAGAAATCACTTGGTATAATAAAATGGCACATCGAGCTTAGAAAGACTAAACTAAAGCTTTTCTCCCTGACATTCTAACTTTCTACAGACAAGGAGCATTCAGTAATGTCTTATCCAGCCCGCATTTACAGCAACACCAGGGTGACCAAACCATGTGCTTTTAAACAAAAAAATGCAGATCATTGCTGGGTTGGTTTTAGTTTAATAGACTTAACTCAATGCTACATGTATTCTGAAAACAAATCAGAATTCTGTGCAAGGAAAAAATTTAATTCTAGGTAAATTACAAAATAGACTAAGTCTTGCTTATTTTATATAAATTATTCCACTCTTCATAGCTTTGGGGAAGAGCAAGAGATTTCAACATATATCCTGTAGGCTTTGGGCTTCATTTATTTTAAAGCAGCAGCATCTTCAAGCATTGAATCTCTATGATTTGGGGATCTGGAATTCAAGACTAGAAAATTTCCAGGAGCCCCATTAACCAGGCCCCTAAAATTTGATGTCAGTATCTTAAAATCGAAATATTTTTCCACCCTTGTGGAGGAGAAATATTTTTCCACCCATATATAAGGAGAAGTCAGGATGCTACTAATTCCCCCCTTCCCGTTCCCAAATTTAAAAATCACTTCATTATTTCAGATTTTTTCCTCCAAGTGTACTGTATTTCGAGTGTTAAACAAAAGTGTAATATGTGAATGTAAGAAGTTCATATATCATGCAGGAACACAAATTCGGGGGCTGGGATTGGCTGGAGCTCCCTCTTGAACCTTTACTCGCTGGTAAGCCCTGGGCCTGCTGCCACGGAATGCACGAAACAGCCTATAGTTTGCAAATATGCTGGAGTTTTAATCCCGACAGCCAACGTAGCTCTGACTTTTCGTACTTAGCCGTAGCGGGACATGCAGACCACACGCCGTCTGAAACATCAGAAGTGATTCATCTCCTCCTGTCATTTTGATCTTTGCCATTTTGGTTTTTATTTTCGTTTTTTGTTCCATTTTGCTGGGCACTTGTCTTTGCCACCACATACTCATCCCATCTCATTGTGGGAAGAAGTTCCATGTACTGCCTAAGTATGTCGTGATGTGCTCCCGCTTCTCATAAGCTGCCACGGTTTGTCTTTGTGTGTGTGTGTGTGTGTGTGTGTGTGATTTTCCTTAAAACAAACAACAAAATGTTTGTCTGCCTAGTGTGAAATGGAAGACTGAGTGTGGAAAGGAAGCATGGGTGTACAACTTCGGGGTTAGACACTGGTGCTTCTGGAGTTTTTCTACAACCTGAAATGAGGGAAAATCAGTACTCAAGGCTGGCTCACCCATGAGACAGACTGAGCTGGTTGTCTCAGGTAACAGATTAGCATGGTGGTCTGTTACTGTCTATACCCACCTTGTTGCCCTCCTTCTCCACTGCTTCTCCCAAGCATCTCAGGTCCCCTAGCTCTCTTCTAGTCAGACGTTGCCCTCCAGTACTCAGTGATGCACCTGCTGCTACAGCTGCTGCTTTTAATGCTCCCTGAATTTGGAAGAAAAGATGGGAACGGAGTGTAACAGGAAGTGTGGTGGAGGGGAAAGCGATGGGCTGGAGCACCGCTCTCCTCCGCACTTCCTCTTCTGCTCTGTCCCCTCTTGACCTCCCTAAGTTTCAGCCCACGAGGACCAGATTGGCCTCCTGTTGAAAACGTTAGTTTTTTCCAGCCATAGCGAAAAGCTTGTGAGAACAAGGCACTGAGAATCCAGACACCATTTGGCATGGCTGGGACTAAACAAGCTACAAGGAGATCCCTCCGTTTTCAGAAGTGCCCGTATTCCTCGCAGAAGGGTTCAGGACAGTTTGCATGGAGGGTACAAACTAAGGCACCAAGCCCTATTGTATTTTCAACAGGTGACATTATTATTATTACTTTTATTTTACTGCAAAATTTATATATCTTTTTTTTCAACAAAAACAATTCATCAAGCAGTTTACCTGGCGGAATAAAAGAAAAGATGCTCCAAGCACTAGAAGGTGGTTTGTAACATACATTTTTTTTCTTCACATTTTTATACTGCCCTTCCTCCAAAGAGCTCAGGGCGGTTTACGCAGCTGCTCCTCCCCTCCTTCTTGTCCTCACAACAACCCTGTGAGGTAGGTGAGGCTGAGAGAAAGTGACTGGCCCAAGGTCACCCAGGAAGCTTTGTGGCTGAGGAGAGATTTGAACCTGGATCATCCAGGTCCAAGTCCACCTCCCAAACCACTACACCACCCTGGCTCTCCTGCCAGGACCCTTGTGTAGCTCCATATCTGGACCCATACCTGGTCCATACCTGGACTCTTGTGTACTATAGCACTGCTGTGGTTGCTTCTGTGCCCACAAAGCATCACTGGGAACAAATAAAACATTTAGCTCTGTTAATGGTACACGTTTGCATGGTGTATAGCTATACGCACCAAGTCGTGAATTCACAGGGCAATTTTTTTTCCAGGGCACCATCTAGATTTGGGTGGGTTTTTGTTGCCATTTTTGTTTTGCAAAGTTGCCTTCTCCTTGGAACTTGAGAACAGATCCATCACAAGTTAGATTTTCCCTCTACCACCAGGTGCCCAGAGAGCCTGATTGGTTTAGATTTGCACGGGGCGTTCAGGAGCATTTGTTGAACTGGGCCGTCAACCTGTGAAGCTGGTTCGTCAGCGGCATGCCCAAATCAAACTGCTAGGCCCTCGTCACACTTGTGCAGCCACACTCTACATTGTCTTCAAGGGTAGTCCCACACAGAGTTAATTACAGTAATCCAGTCTCAGTGTACACCAGGGGTGCTCACACTTTTTTGGCTCGAGAGCTACTTTGAAACCCAGCAAGGCCCGGAGATCTACCAGAGTTTTTTTTACAATGTTCGCGCCATCATAACATATAACATTTATGTGTACAATGTATGTTGGTGTACCTTGAGCCCCACTGAGTATAACAGGACTTACTCCTGAGTAGACATGTCTAGGATTAGGCTGTGAGGCTGCAATCCTAGCCACACTTACCTGGGAGTAAGGCCCATTGAGTACAATGGGCCTTACTCCCGGCGTTTCCTCCCAGAGGCACCTGAAGGGGGGGGGTCGGCACTCCGTGATCTACTCATTTTGCCTCGCGATCTACTGGTAGATCGCGATCCACCTATTGAGCACCCCTGGTGTACACAATGCATGGATTACAAAAGTCATCAGTATTTAGATTCAAGAATAATCTTTAGTGCAACGGTTTCTTCTGCTCGTCTCCTGGGGTCAACTCTACTATAAAGCAGGTTGAGTGGGCTGCTTCTGGCAGCCATTTCATGGGGCTGTCATGACAGTCATCTAGCCAGGGACCGTCTCCCCATGGATGGTCTGTGTAGAAAAGATGGCAAAATGGCACCTTGCTGCTTCTCCTTTTCCCAGTCTAGTAGAAAGGGAATAAAGGGAGAGAGATTTGCAGAGAATTGCAAGAAGGAAGGAATTAGCGGTGTGGTTTTAATAGAAACGAGGCGGAAAGGAGGGGAGGGGGTTGCTGTTTGATGATTCATTTCAGGAAGCAAAATGTCATGAGCCTGCATGGTCATCTTAGGTAGAAGTCTGCCCTTGAGTGAATGGATAAGTCTGTATTTACAGAGGTTGCTACAGCAAGGAGTTTGTGCCCCACTTCCAGGATTCCAGCAGGATGGGAGTCACTTGATGGGAGTCACTTGTTCTGCGCAGCAGACCATGTAGCAGTCAGGCTCCCTCATCCAAACCTCCTCTTCCTCCTAAACAAAAGTTATCTAGAAAAGCATCAGGTTCCCTTTCTAAAGCAGGCAGTTCAAGCTTGGGTGGCCTCTTTTATTATTTGTTTTCTCTTCCGTCCCCAGGAATGGGCAAAGAAGTGGGGAATCTGTTGATGGAGAACAGACAACTCCTGGAAACGAAGTAAGGAACCATGCTTATTCTCGAGATAGTTGTGGGTGTAGTTTTGCTGGGTGGGAGGGGCAGGAAGGCTGTGTCTCGAGGAACCCCCCTAAGAGCGTAGGATCAACTTTTGGGTGAGTTTGGGCAAGCATTTATCATTTTTCCAGGATTGCAAATGCACCAGGGATTTCTGGTGCCTGAGACTTCCCAGAGCCTGTAGCAGTGTCCAAGTGCCGCCACAGCTGTTGCCCCCCTGACCTGGTGGTACATCTGCCAGGGCTCCTCCTGCTTGATAGCTCTGAAAAGTAGGAGAGGAATGGAGCAGAAGAGAAAGTGGCCTCTGTGACTGCCACCCAACTGCAGGATGCAGCATGTGTCAGGGCTGGAAAGTTGGTTATGATTTGGCTTGTCTCTGAGCTCCTGAGATTTTTTTGCATCTGGTTTAGTAAGCGTCCCCCTCTAACTGAACATAAGCATTTAGGTTTGAAGTTGCTCCTTGAACACTTGAGCCCCCACCCCACTCTTCTGTTGCTGAATAGCTATGCCTACTGAACTAAATGCACTCTGTGTCTTTCACTGTCCCGAAGAAATGCTTTGAACATTGTGAAGAATGACTTAATTGCCAAGGTGGATCAACTCACTGGAGAGCAGGAGGTGCTGAAAGGAGAGCTTGAAGCAGCCAAGCAAGCAAAAACCAAAATGGAGGCCAGAATCAAGGAACTCGAGGAGGAGCTGAAAAAGTGAGTGTCCTACCCCTGCCCAAGAAGCTTCTCGTCCGGAGGCACCTAGACAAGAGTTCTTTAGGGCCAGACGTGATCCAAGGAATCTGTGATCATCTCCTGCAAAATTCATTTTTAACTTAAAGGCAACTATGTGGTGTTTGTGCATGTGTCCATCCTATTTTGATCAGAGCAGTGGTCCGTGGCACCTCCAGAACCATGCTCACAATCCAAATTGGCCCTCTTTTTTTTCAAACATTGGATTTGGGATTGGGTCAGCATTCAGCATGACTACTGTAGTCCAATGAGGAGGTCTTGTGTCCTTCTTTGGGCTGCGAAGTATTTTCAACCTGAAGCTAGGCTGAGTCCTTTCCTGTTACACTGATAGCAAAGTCCACCTGTTTAGATTTAATTGTCACGTTTGCATCCCTTGGAAAGAATAAATGATGAATGAAGGATACAGCCAGGGGCCAATGCGCCAAATCCAGCCCCTGAGAATCCTGTCCTAGAACTGAGAGCCTACAATGAAAGCCAGGGCTTCAAGACCATGGAGAGCTCAAGTGAGTTACTTGCTCCAAGAGGAGCCAGCTGTGGAATGAGGACTTAAATACTTCCAGGCCCAGACTATCCCCCCCCCCAAGGCTCATCCTCCCTTTCTGGATAGTGGAGAGCTTTTGAAGGGCCAGCCCTCTGGTTTTGAATCCTGCACTCTTTCTACGCTTTGTCACATCTTTCCTGACGCTTATGTTGAGGCTTAGAGAAACACAAGGTTCATGGGATGTAAAGAGCTGATTCTTCAAAGCAGTGGTTCCCCAATTTTTTTTTAGGGGGGGTCCCAATGCTAAAAAGTTTCACTTTACCAGCTGTTCAAACCTCTGTGGCTATAATGGTGATTGGGTAGCAGTGCTCCCCCCCCCAAGTAGCAGGTTGTTTAACCCTTGATGCACACAGCCTAATCTGCCTTATTAGTTTTGCAACCTACGAAAAATTGGGTAACGACCCACTGGTGGGTCCCAGAACCACAGTTTGGGAACCACTGCTTTAAGGGATTTAGACACTGATCCTCTAGGATCTCTTTCTCCAGGTTCTTTAGTTCTTAGGTCTCCCAGATGGCATATGCAGGCTCCAGTCTGGTGTCAGGGACTGAGACTAGATCCAGAGCTAGTCCATCTAACCTGACACGGCTTTCCTCCCCTGCTATCTACCTAGACACAAAAGTGGAATAGAATTAGTAGAATCTGTGGCAATATGGCCAGCCACTTTTGGGAACTGGAGCTGAAGCGCCCTCCCTCTTCTGTCAAAGTGGCTGACCTGGGAACTCAGGACCCTGTACGGATTGCTGCCATGTAACCCCCTGCCTTGTTTGTGTTTCCTGTACCTTTTTTTTCTAGAGTGAAATCAGAAGTGATTATCGCCCGACGAGAGCCCAAAGAAGAGGTGGAGGATGTAAGCAGCTATCTCTGTACAGAATTGGTATATTACATTATTCAAATGCCTGGGGAAGGAGGGTTTTTTGGTTGGGGAGGGTATATTTCCTCATTGACCCATGACTCCAAAACACATACTTGTTTGACCCTCTGGATGTGTAGTAACCAGTGGCAGGAATAACTCTAGTTACCATATTCCAACTCATGAAGTGCTTCTTGCTCCTTCCCTCACTCTAATTCAGCTTTGGGACCATGTCATTGGAATGAGGGCAGAAACAGGGAGCTGTAATTATGGAAAAGAGTGCTTTAAGGAATGAATGGAACAAATCCTTTGCCCCATTGACATTCTGTCCCCAAATCATCAAAATACCATTCCCTCCAGCTTTATAACCTGTGAATGGGAATATGGAGGGCCTGCTCCTAAATATCTTCTAGCTACTCCATAGTGCTTATCCTGGTCTCTCAGTCCATAGCCTAGTACCCTTTAGCACTAGGTCTTTGGATAGGTGGAAGGGGCTGTGTTTCGAACCTGTCCTTCTCTCCATGCTGCTCAGTGGTCAGTGGGATCTCCCCCAGGGAATCCTCCAGATGATGAGTGGGATCAGGTAAGCTTGGCCTTGCTAGGTAAGAGGAGGCAAGCTTCCCTTCCGTGATGAGTAGAAGCTGTTTTCCTCCGTCATCCACTACTCGTACTGTTGAACTTCTCCGGGCAGAAAAGCAGGCTAATTTTAATCCACGTGAGCTAGCAATGTGCTTCCTGCTTCCTAACATGGTTGGTACGCCCATGTGGGCAACCTTAGCTTTAGTTTAGATCCAGAATTACGTTTTCTCTTTTTGAGCTTAGGGTGAAGACAATATGTAATGTTTTAAGTGTGGCGGAGGTAGTTTGCGCACACTTTTGCTGCCCTGATAATGCGCATATGTAACTCTGTTTTTGAGCAGCAACAACAACAAAAATTCTGCAAGATTCCAGCATATGGGGTAAAAGTCCGGTGTGGCAGGCATGCATTGCCTAGTGCCAGTGATGTCACAACACACCTCCACACTCCGGTCCCTAGAGCAATTTTGAAATATGGTTTTAAAGTGTCTCTGATTATATTTTGGGTACTGAAAATGTATATGCATAAAAATGCCTATATGCCTCTAAAATATTTTCAAGAGAAATGTGGTCAGCCCATCTGAAGCATTAGGCAAGCAGAGAAGGGCAAGATAGAAACCTCCTCCAGTCTTCAGCTTGCAAGACATGATCGTGTCTATGGCATGCTTCAAAGCCAAGTTTGTGAAGAAACTGCTGTGGCCCCACTGAAAAGAATATTACTTCTGTCTTCACTCTTAAGTTAATCCACCTCTTTTGTGTTGCATTGCACAGTTAGGATTCTTTTAAGATTGCCTATGCATGAGTTTAATATGTGTTAACTAACCCATATTAACAGCTCACTCCTAAAAGGCAGCTGGTTAGACCTGCTACATTATCTGATTAGCTTTTTGTTAATCCTTTGTGATGTTTTCCTTGCTAAATGAGGTTATTGCTAGATTCTCTTGGAAAACATCTGGGGCACTGGGGGAAATGGAATGAAAGAAAAGTCCTTTGTGCCTTTTAATCTTCTGGCTTACACTGTACTAACCTCAGTCCCCTTCCATTTCCCATTGGTTGAAGCCATCCTCCTCCCCCCTGCAGGACAACATCCCCATAGCCCAGCGACGTCGCTTCACCCGCGTGGAGATGGCCCGTGTCTTGATGGAGAGAAACCAATACAAGGAAAGGTTGATGGAGCTGCAAGAAGCGGTTAGGTGGACAGAAATGATCAGGTAAAGGGGTTTCGAGTGAGAACGTTATAAAGAGTTGAGGCGGGTCTCTCAAATTCTGTATGAGTTTGGCTCCACAAATTCTAGTTACACCAGTGGCGTGGCATGGCATGTAGCTTTGCCATGCAAGCACTGCTGTCTGGCCTGCCATGGACACAAGGTTATTTGCAGGAACCAGGGACAGGAATTTTTTCAGTGGTGGCACCCAATTTTGGATTGCACTCCCTGGAAAGATTGTCAGATCTCCACCTTCCTTGTTTTTAAATGGGTGCTTATGACCTATTTTTTTTTCCAAAAGGGTTTTCACCATTGCATACTGTCAGTGGTTGATCACTGTTTTGATGCCAGATTTTGCTTGTTGGTTTCTGCTGGATTTGAACATTGCTTTATTCTGTTATGCTGTTAGTGTTCTTCTCCTGCTTATATAATGTCTAGTATAAAAGTATAATATATACTTTTGATAATGTCCTTTTATTTTTGGTTGTGTTTCATTTATATTGTACACTGCCTTGTGAGACTTTTAGCCTTAGAAAAAGTGAAATAAAGATCCCTAAAGATAAGTAAATGAAATCCAGCATCCTCACTATCTCAGCGCTCTCGCTCTCTCTCTCTCTCTCTCTCTCTCTCTCTCTCTCTCTCTCCTAATTAGAAAACAGCAAGGTCCTACTCTCTATAATCAAACGCTTGAGTATTCCATAGTTCCCCACACAATCTGATTTCAGCATTCTTATTGCTGTCAGTGTAGACTTGGAGGTAGGTAGACAATGACTGGTGAAATCTCCAATCTTAGCAGAAACAAGTAGATCCTTGCCCCTTCCCTATAAATAGCGAAATCTCAATAAAATTTGCAAAACTGTGGCATTAGTTGTACATTTGCATCATTTCCACTGGTCATAGAATTCACTTTTTCTTGGCACAATGTTTTGGTTACCTTGGTACAGATATTTTTGTGATTAAAGACTTTGTTAAATACAGTTGAAACTTTGGCTTCTCAGATGAACCTCTTTATCCTCAAATGAGGTGTACAGTGATCCAGGCTGAAATAAAATGGTTAGAGTTTATGGTGCTGTAAGCCTGTTGGTTGTTGCCGCTGCTGCAGAATAACATGGCTACCCCTCTGGAACTCTTTGCCACTGGTGTGGACATCGATCTGGTGGAATGGAACAGAAAGGGACCGTCTCTTTGCAGTATGCCATTTAATTGTAATATTTGTCTTCAGGGCCTCCCGGGAACATCCTTCTGTCCAAGAGAAGAAAAAATCTACTATTTGGCAGTTGTAAGTAATGTGCTTGATTATGGAGATTTAAAAGTGAAAAGTTGGTTGTAATGAAGTCTGTTGCATGAAATGTCCAGTTTTCGTGGTGAAAAGGGAATAACATGATGAATGTGAGAAGGGGTAACACCACTGCCATGGGACAATCTGTGCTGTTTGCCTTTTTCTTTTAATATATGTGAATCGGGCTAGTTGTGCCTTCTATTATCAGAGCAGGGGAATGCATGAACATCTAAGAATAAAAAAAAACTAAAGATCGACAACATTGTGGGGTGTTACAGTGGGTTGCTCTCACATCTGGGATTAAGGAAAAGGTTTTCCAGATTAGAAGATGTGTCTTTTGGATAAGAGTGAAAGCCTTGTAAGTACTTGTCGTTTAAGCCCAGTTCATATTAACCTCATGTGATGTGCTAATTGACAAGACTGTAGCAATCGGGACTACAGGTGGGGGAATGCAGGGCCCCATTTCAAAAATCCCTGCATTGAGAAAACTAGCATACCAGAGAGAAGAGTAATAGCTTAACCTTCTTCTAGTTTTTGGGTGCTTGATTGCTTCCCCCCCCTTTGGGAAACATGCAGCCATGTGACTGTCTACCTGCACTGTGAAGTGTACGAACAGTTTTACCACCTTACTATCTGTGGAAACTCTGACTTAGGTACATGCAAGACAGCAAACGTTTACCAATTTTATTATTTATCTATTGCTCCCTGCTTTGAAGATTGGGGAAGTAGCACAGTGGGCGAGGGCATTTAATTCTTTGCTCTTTAATTAATTAAAGAATTAATTAATTCTTTACCCTTGAGCCTTTTCTTCCAAATATATCCCACCGCCCACTTACCCAGAAGCAAAAATCCATTAATGAGACTGAAAGGTAAAGTGACCACAGGGAAAGCAGATGGGTAAACTGAGGAAAGTATTGATTGAATAGGACTGAACAGGAATGGAGATGGCTTAAAGATTTCTGCAATTTTGAACAGAATGGGACTACCGGGAATCTGTTCTCTGTTTTTCAAGAGATGTGCAAAGTGCTTAGAAGGTGTAGTACAATAAAATTGTTTTGTGACAAGTCTAAGAGGGGCTAATTTTAGGCAAAATAAATTAAAAGAAGGAGGAAAATCCAGGTATATAATCTGTACAGCGTACCCCCAATATCCGCTTATCCGGCATCCGGGGATTTGACTCCTCATGGATGCCGCTGATACTGGGGGGAAGCCACTTCTGGTTTGACGAGCAAACTGGAAGGGACTATAGGTTTGCATATCCATGGGGGAGGGATCCTGGGACAGATTCCCTGCGGATAAAAAGGGTGGACTATACTACTTACTTGCATGATAATGATTCAGAACCCAGCCTGCCTTGCCTTCCTCTTTCTCTCCAGCTTCAGCCGCCTGTTCAGCTCCTCTTCCAGTCCTCCGCCTGCAAAGAGAAGTTACCCGTCGATGAACATTCACTATAAATCTCCAACGGCCGCTGGATTTAGCCAGCGCCGGAGCCACACTATGTGCCAGATCTCCGCCGGGAGTCGTACCCTTGAGTTCTTCCCAGAAGAGTGAGTCAGTCACTGACTGCTTTGGCTGCAGGTCCCACGGTGCTTCTGCTAGTGGCTTGGCAGGAACCAAAAATATGGCTTTAAAGCTTGCCAGCATGTAGGTCATGCTGTAAATATTCCACAATCGTCTGTAGTTCCATACCCAGAAAACCTGAGCTTTCATTGTTTTAAAGGAAGCACGTTTTTAGGAAGTAGTCATCTCTTCAAATACGCGCACAGAGAACGTGTGTTTGTCCCGTGAGAAAGGAGAAGACTTCCAGAATGTTTTAAGGAAGGTAGAATTATATAGCAATATCCCAGTTCCGTAAACAAAATTCAACAGAGCTAAATTACTGATGGTTGTTATTGCTGGGGACCAAATGTGACCCAGGGCAAAACTACACAGGCATACAAACAGGTGCATCGGAGATGTACTTCAAACTGGACGTGCCTCTTATTTGCAAAAAGGGCCAGGCTGCAAGGAGGACAGGCTGGAATGCATATAGAGAGGGAAAGTCACTCCTTTCTGTATCATTTTCAAGCACAAAATATCCCCCTTGAACGAACGCTCAGCTCCTGAAATAGCAGTTCCCTCAAATCAGCATTTCAGGGGTACGATTTTCAGCTTGAAATCGGGATGCGGAGAAATAGTGAACTGCCCCCTCCCTACATACCCTGGTTGTAAAAAAAAAAAAAACCCCTCCCCCACTATTCTCACAGTGCAGCAGTGACAATAAGAAGCAATCCTGCTTTGACACACTCCTCTATTGTGCAGGTTTGTGTGCTTGTCTGGTAATATCCCTAAATGATGGAGATTTTGCTCCAGATCTTTGATAAGCTGCAGGATTCACCAATAAGATGCAATTATTGGTGAGTTATTGACAAAGTGGGGCAGGTGGCCTCAGGCAGTGGATGGGCACAGATGCCACCCTGTACCCTTCAGCTACTTTCGCAATCACCTCGCCTTTTCCCCTTTTGCTCCCAGGGCTGGCCTTAGGAGCTGCGAGGCCCAGTGCAAAATATTTTTGCAGGGTGCCCCTAATCATGAGGATGGGCGGCAGCAGTGAGGCACCCAACAATGGTGTCACCACCAACTGCTTCTGGGGGGGGGGAGCAGTAAGTGGGCATGCTTGTAAAATACCAGCTAGGTGTGACCCTGAAAGGAAAGGGGAGTAACACTGGCTTCAACAATTTTGCCCCTAGGCTTCTGTGGAATATTTTTTCCCTCTTGCCTCTAACCATAGATTGCGAAGTAATGCTGTTGCGTCTCTCTTCAGTGACTGTACGTCGTCCGCGCGTCGCGAGCAGAAGCGTGAACAGTACCGCCAGGTCCGGGAGCACGTGCGCAATGACGACGGTCGCTTGCAGGCTTGCGGGTGGAGCCTGCCCGCCAAATACAAGCAGGTAGGCTGTATTGACTGCGAGGGAGGTTCCTGCGAGGGACCCGCTTCAGGGAGACTGTTTCGCACGAGAAACCGTTAGACGGCTCTTCTCTCCCCTCCCTCACTTCCTGTTGGATCAGGAAGTACTTCACATTGGTGCGGTCTTCGGTGTGATTGTTTTTACAGTGGCTTTTTTTCTAGCATGTGCCAAAGGACGAGTTAGTTTATAGGATATGTTAAGAAGGTTCAGAAATGGAGTGCCCAACCATTAAATATTGGGACCCAGTTCTAGGGAAAGTTCATTAGTATTTTTTAGCTTTCCCATTCATTTTCAAAGTGTTTCAGCAGTTGGTTCGGACACTTTAAGGCTTAATCCATTTTCAACACATTTTCTGCAAAATAATATCACTTTTTTGCTTGCAGTATTAACTCTATTAACAGTAAAATGAATGCAGTGGAAAACCTATTTCAGCTGGGGAGGGGGAAAACGTCTTATTGCTTTTAAAACTTTTCTTTAAATTGCCTTTTAAGAGGTGTTTTTATAAATACACGCAACGGGATTTTTTAAAAAAACGGGAAAATAAAATACCTTACAGTGGAGATTGAATGATTGACAGGTGAACATGGCATTTGGGATTGAGGCAGAATTTATCTTTTGGAGTCTCCTGCCCTCTACTTGTTTTTTGTTATTGTTTTAAAGCCTTGAAGGATGCAACCAGCTGGTGAAACTTTAAGGGTCCCAGGCAGAATTTTGAGGGAGCAGAGGCTACACAAAGAAAGTGTAGGATCCATGTTTGTTGCCTCACCACAAACCAGTGGCCCTTCTGTAGAGATACTGTCACTGGGACAAATAACAACCCGTAGCATTTGTACAGGTGGAGCCTCTTTATCTGCAGGTTTAGGAGCCGAGGTTTTACCCCACTGTTGGTCCTGAACCTGCAGATTTGCCCAGCTGTTCTCCTCCGGTTGTGACCAGAGACCCTTCTGAGGGCTGGAGAGGCCATACACAGCTTCTCTGACCCTCAGGAGGCTTTCTGAGGTTTCCGGAAGGCCCAAAATCAGCACCAGCACTTTCATGGACTCTCTAGGGTTTCGGACAGGATCCAGAAGGAGATGCCAGGGATTGAACCTGGGACCTTCTGCGTACAAAGCAGGTGAACTTCCACTGAGTTACGGTTGTATGTTGACTGCGTTGTGTCTTCTCTACCACGATAGCTGAGTCCCAACGGTGGCCAGGAAGACAACCGAATGAAGAATGTTCCAGTGCCTGTATACTGCCGACCTCTGGTGGAAAAGGACCCAACCATGAAGGTAAACATCAAAAACCTCCCTTCTTATTTTCATGGAGATTTCTGCCTTGCATGCTGAAGTCTGCACCGCGTGATCGGAACACTTAGCCAGTAAGATTGCTCAGAATCGCCATCTTGCATTCATGTACAACACATTCACAGTTGGCTTTATTGCATGTAATTCCTCATTGTGCAGTTTTCCATTTTATGACACAGAATCCTGACTTAATTGTGCATCATTCCCCATTTAAAATCATAGACATGTCATAACTGTGTAACATTCCCTGTTCAGGGTTGATCTGACCCTATCGTACTTGGCACATTCATTTCCTTGATTTCACAGCAGCCTGTACAAGGAGCTTCCACTTCTTTCTTTGCTGTTCCAGCATTTGTGAACCAGTTGCGCATGATGTGTATGCGCAACCTCCTGATTTTAGAAATGGGTTATGTCAGAATGCCAGATGCAAGGGAGGGCACCAGGATGCAGGTCTCTTGTTATCTGGTGTGCTCCCTGGGGCATTTGGTGGGCTGCTGTGAGAGACACGAAGCTGGACTAGATGGGCCTATGACCTGATCCAGTGGGGCTGTTCTTATGTTCAGTTGCTTGTACTTACCCCAACGGCAAATATGTAATTTATGCTTCAGGAAGAAAAAAATCAGAGATACTTACATCATCCTTTCTAAATGTTCCCAGTTGTGATCATTGGCACCCCAATCCTATGCGTGTCTGCTCAGCAGTAAGTCCCATTAAATGGGGCTTACTTCCAGGAAAGTGTGGATACGTTTGGGCTGTCAAACTTGCTATTAAATGGGGGATTAGACCAAGGTATTTATTAATCAAGTTCTACATTGTTCCACATTCTGTGCGGTATTGCTCTGTACGGTGGAGAACCTGTGGTTGTGACATATGTGGCTTCTCTTTGAGAATACATTTATTGGGCTCACTCTTTTGAGCTTGTGTTGTGTTCTTAGAATTATGACCGCAAATGTATTTGAGGGCATGATGTTCAAATTCCTCATTTGCTCTTCCTCTGCTAAGCCCCTTCTTTGCATTCTCAGTTGTGGTGCGCAGCTGGTGTCAACTTGACAGGGTGGAAGCCTGTGGAACAGGAACCCGGGAATGGACAGAAACCAGATCCTGGATGTGACCCTCTAACTTGCGACCGAGAGGTGGAAGGGGAGAATGGCAAGAGTAACCCATCTCCTGAAAAAAAGAAGGTGAGAAAGGAGAGCAGTCCATTATATTTTTTTGTTTGTTCATTTTAAATATTTGTGCTCCTGCCCTTTCTAGCCAGAAGGTTCCCAAGGCAGCTCATGTATTTAAAAAATCACAATAAAAATACGAATCTGTGACATATTCAAATTTAAAAATACCATACACATAATGGAAAGTCAAGATAAAAGCAATCAAGACTCACAATCTATTCATTTTTAAAGATTCCTTCTTTTCTCCATGTCAGGTGTGTCTACCTGAGCTGCTTTTACAATTATGCGGAGTTGCCTTGTACTGAATTATCTTGCTCCATCTAGCTCAGTACTGTCTACACCAATTAGCAGGAGAGGTCCAAGATTTTAAGCAGGGGCTTTTCCCTGGAGCTGCCAGGGATTGAACCTGGGACCTTTTGCATGCAAAGTGTGTTCTCTACTGCTGAGCTACATGGGTTGGATACACAGAAAAACAATTCCTCTACTCCATTATTCAACGACCACATAATGCTCTTCAGTGTATACTAGTGTTTTCCATTTGACTCTATTGCTCATTGGATAAATGCAGGGAATGTCAATGACGCATTAGTGGTCTTGCAGGAGGTATAAATAGCTGTTTAAAAAGCATGTTAAAAAATACAATGCGATTGGGTATGTGCTCCAAGAGCCCTGATAACCTCAGTGTTTTGTCTTTCTCTCTTCTCTGCGTTGAACTCTTCTCCAGACCAAAGAGCTGCACGAGATGGATGCCACATCTAGCCGAGTGTGGATCCTCACCAGCACTTTGACGACCAGCAAAGTCGTGATAATTGATGCCAACCAGCCTGCCACGGTGATGGATCAATTCACTGTCTGCAACGCCCATGTTCTCTGCATCTCCAGCATCCCAGGTAACCTCATTGCCTGGCTAAATGGTGCATCATCAGCCTTACCTGACTGTCTGAGTCGGGTTACTTGCAGTGTCCAGAGCTCACAACCTATTGGGCCTGTGCTTTTTATAAGGAAGTAAAAAATAAATGGACTGAAGGGGATCCTGGCAATAAATCAGCCCAGTCCTATTTGGATACGGGATATCTTTGGGCAAACTGCCTCCTGTCTGTCTTGCTTTGTGTCTGGGTTTCATGGGGACTGATCAGGCTCTGGTGAGGGAATGTGCCCCTTCAGCAGACATTTATGGACCTCTTGTGAACTGAATCTTGCCCTCTGAGGGTGCTCTTTGTGAGGAGCAACATGATTAGTTAAGAGTTGAGTGCCTTACTAATAGCTGTAGGAATGATCTCAGAAGCTAAGCAGGGTCAGGCCCGGTTAGTACTTGGATGGGAGACCGCTTGGGAATACTGGGTGCTGTAGGCTTATACCATAGTCTTTCGAGACTGAAGGTTGCCAACCAATCTTACAATTATCTTGACATTTACCAGTCTTTCAAATATATGAATGTCCAGTTTATCGTGAGCAAGGCAGTGCTGGTCTGCTGATGGGAGGCTGTGGCCCACATATTAATGATCATAACATTTTTAAAAAATCCCACCATCCCTTCTTTCCTTCCTGCTGCGTTGACCTTGACGCACTCATTCGGTAGAGACCAGGCACAAGACTTTTCCTGCAGTGGCCCGGTAATTCTGAAACTCCTTGCCTGGAGAGATGTGCTGATTCCCTTTGCTTTTGGCTTTCAATCTGGGCAAAGGCCTTCTTCTTTCTTTTTTTTAATTCTGCAAGACTTTTAATTCACTGTCCTATGGCAGCAGTTGGAATGACTGCTTTAGGCCTGCTGTTGTGAATTACTATGTAATTTTTTTTCTTGTGCTTTATACCATGTTATAAGCTGCCTTGTGAGGTTTGTACTGAAAAAAGTGGGATGTCTTCTTAAATCAGCCAGGCACTTAGGGCAGTGCAGATTTTCACCCCTTTGTTCCCGCTACAATGCTATGAGGGAATTCTTGCCCAGGTTGACTGGCCCATGAGTCAGCCTTGGGGTCAACCAGGCAGGGTCAACCATAGAAGCTGCAGGGTCCAATTGAAAACATTTTTTGTGGGGGCCCTGGATCCATAGCCAAGAATCTTAGAGAGAGAGATAAATAAAATGTATTATAGACTTTATATCTCTATAGTAGAATGAAAAGCAATCAAAATGTGCGCTTAAAAAGTGCTTGTGAGTTAGTGGATCGAATGGATTGGAGCACATTTTAATGTAAAATTGCCTACAAGACTAGAGTAGATTTACCCTAGTGCAGGATCCCCTTGGGCATGAGGCTTGACTGGGAGCAGTTGATCCAGTTGGCTTAAAGTCAGCACTGCATGCAGGGATTTGAACTCGGCATTCCCTAGTTGGACTTCAACGCTCCGATATTACATATGCCCCTACACACACTGGAGTTTTTCCCTCTCCTCGCAGCGGCCTGTGAAAGCGACTATCCCCCAGGAGAAATCTTTCTGGACGGAGACATGAATCCCGAAGAGTCATCAGGGACAGACGGCGTTTTGGCAGGTATCACTCTGGTGGGCTGCGCAACCCGGTGCAACGTTCCCAGCAGCAATTGTTCCTCCCGTGGAGACACCCCAGTGCTGGATAAAGGACAGAGTAAGTCTCAGGTCACCGCAAGCCGTGTGGCAATGAAAGGCTATTTCAGTCCTGTCTTGAATATATCAGGGTTAATTGTGGAATGCCTTCCCTTTCCCGCCTATCCACTGTGAAGACAGAACTTATCGTGGTAAGCCCAGCATTTCTGTTTGTTATTTTTATTGTAAACCACCCTGGGTCAGTTTGGGTGGTATAGGAATGATAAAAAAAAAAAACAGAACAAAATGGTATTGTTCTTATATTTGCCAGTTCTGTGTGTGGATGTCATTTTGGAGTGACACGAAAAGCTTACATAAGAAGAGCCAAGCAGACGAGTGTAACCCCAAACATTAGCTCTCTCCCAGCTCTTCCTTCATCCTTCTGCTTTCTACCATAGATGAGGTGTCCGCAGTAAGTAATGGAAAGATCAATCAATCCCAGTCCACTGAGGAGGCCACAGAAGCCACAGAGGTGCCGGAGAATGGCGTCAACGACATGGAACCAGCACAAGTCCGGCCTGGCCCACTGACAGAGCACATCTTTACAGACCCGACCCCGGCTCAGCCACCTGTGAGGCAGAACAGGTGAGGGGGACACTGCTCAAAGGCCGTTTTCCTCCTTTGTTTCAGAAGCACACCAGCTGCCTCTTTTGAGGAGCTCACAAAGGGCAAAGAACGTGTTGTGTTTGCATGGTGCTATCTTGTGCAAAAGACTTCATGTGTTTATTTTGCTGTCGTCCTTATAACACCTTATATAACAGTGAGTTCAAGGCAGGGGTGAGATTTGAACTGGAGTCTTTTGCCAATTTGCAGCTTAGGTTTACAGCCACTGCACTGCCCCAGCTATCAGATTGGCTTGGAGAACACAGCAGAAAATGGTAATAGGTGCGTACTTTCTGAGGGCAAAACTGAATGCTTAACTTGGGCCGTGCAGTTGAAGCCTGCCTGGATTTCCTGGAAACCTCTCCTTCAACCCCAGAAATGTAGGAGGTTGCTTTGGTTTACTAGATGATGTGGAAATTGCACTCTGCACATGTTCAGAGACCTTCATTTCCTACAGCACACATTCCAAGGCAGACATGGGAAACTGTATAATTGAAAGCAGGTGTGGGAGAATTAAACTACAAGGGTCTGTGGCTAAACCGCACTGTGTATTTTGGTCTGAATGAACTTTGGCTGAGATCTCCCATGCTTAAGCTTGAGACTAATGGCAGGCATTAAAAAAAATTAACTACTTCTAAACCCTGGGAGAGCCAAACTGCAAGTGGAAGTGACTCATATTTGGGAGATGGTGTGGTGCAGTGGTTAGAGTACAGGACCTAGACTGGGGAGACCCAGCTTCACCTGGACCTTATTCTAGCTAATCTCATCTGATCTCGGAAGCTAAGCAGTGTCAGGCCTGGTTAGTACTTGGATGGGAGACCGCTTGGGAATACTGGGTGCTGTAGGCTTATATCGTAGTCTTTCGAGACTGAAGGTTGCCAACCATCTCCCTATACTGAACACTATCTCCTGAGTCTGATCTGGGAAGCTAAGCAGGGTCAGGCCTGGTTAGTACTTGGATGGGAGACCGCATGGGAATACCGAGTGCTATAGGCTTATACCAGAGTCTTTCGAGACTGAAGGTTGCCAACCAAAAAGGACACTGTTTTTGTCTCAGCAGTGAGAATGGACAGGCAAAGGCAGAGTCAAGCACAACGGTACCAGACCAAGAAGCGAATGGCAATGCAGCTGGTGCAACGACTAGTGCTGCCCCCACCATGTGGCTTGGAGCACAGAATGGCTGGTATGGCTCTCTGGCCCTCGTTGGGGCACCCATAAATCCTTGCGTCTCACAACTACAGGGAAGGAGTGGTGCCCTATACCTACATCTAAAATTTACTTTGGTAGCTCTCTTGAACTGCTAGTCAGGGCAGAAGCCCTGAAATGCAGTTCAGTCTGCACAGGATTTGGAGAACTTGCTGCCTACTGATGTCCCCTTCTCCTTGCGCAGGTTGTATGTGCACTCAGCAGTCTCTAACTGGAAGAAATGCCTGCACTCCATAAAGCTGAAGGACTCGGTGCTAAGCTTGGTGTAAGTATGTTTGTTGATTTTGGTATGTCTTTGCAGGTCAGAATGAAGTATCTAAGGGCACAATCCAAACTGTGCCCTGGGCTCTTGCGAGTCCCTTGCAGGAGTGTGGCGAAAGTGCAGTAAAGCACTTGGGTCCCACTCTGAGGGGAGTTAGGCCAGCACATGGATGTGTGCCAGCTTCCCCATGCCACCGTGGGCCCCAGAGAGAGATATGTTTGCTCTGGTCAAGCTCGGCCAATGCAGGGGTCTGGGGGGGGGGAAGGTGGGAGGGAGGCATTCCAAGGTGGAGGAAGGGGAGGTGGCAGGTGTTCCAGGGGGCGGGCGTGTGGGGAGCAGGAGGTGGGCCAGGATCCAGCACTTATATTTGATCCTAACCCCGTTCCCGGGCAACCTGGGGCTGTCCCAGGCTGCTTGGATTTGTGCCATCTTCTTGTGCAGATCTGAGTAGCCCCATTAGGACTACAGTGGCTCTCCCTGGGTAAGGGGAAAAGTTCCCCTTGCCCCTGGCCGAGCCTCTGGCTGCCTGAAACTCGCACTGGATACAGTGCAGGTCCACTGGCCTGCCTGTTCCAGCGCAAGTTAGGATTGGGCTGTAAGTGTGAAATCTCCTTTTTCTAACTTGCTTGAATTTAGGGATCCTGTTTACACCTGTTTTTCAGCAGATAGTTTTCGGTGGGGGTGGGGTGGTGCAGTTTGTTTCCTGCCTTCCCTCCCCCCCCCAAGTGTTTGCAGGTCTATAGTCTCCATTTCACAGTTGACACTAATAAAGACACCTCTGACTCCTTTAGGAGGAAAGGCCACCACATTTGGGGCTTTTTCACCGAGAAAAAAGAAGAGACGTGATTGAGGCTTAGAAACTTATGCATGATGTGGACAGACAGACAGACACGTTTTTCTCCCTCTCTATCATCACTAGAACCTAGGATAATCCAGTAAAACTGATTGGCAGGAGATTAAGAACCTGTTGCAGGGGAGGAATGGGGGAGGGAAGCATGCCTTTCTCTCCTGCTGGTGGGCTTCCCAGAGGCAACTGGTGGAAACAGAATGTTGAACTAGGGGTCCTAATTCAGCAAGGCTCTTCCTGTGTTCTTCAATTTTACTGGCACTTCTAGCTGTTTTGGAAGGCACACAGATTTGGTTGTCTTCCCTCTCAATAATAATAATAATAATAATAATAATACAGGTATTTATATACCGCCTTTCTTGGTCTTTATTCAAGACTTTATTCAAGGCGGTTTACATAGGCAGGCTTATATAAATCCCCATAGGGATTTTTACAATTGAAAGAAGGTTCTTTCTTTCAAGAACCACAACACTCAGGTGTTTCATTTTGATCTGGTTTCACATTCTGGCCTCCATCCTCCCACGCTCAGAGCAGATGGAATAGCTCGGCTTCAGCTTGTCAGCTGCTTCAAGGTCGCACGGTGCCGGTGGCCTCGAACTGGCGACCTTGTGGATGTTATCTTCAGGCAAATGGAGGCTCTACCCTCTAGACCAGACCTCCTGTCTCAATGACGTTGTATGAGGGCCACACCACTCTCCTGCTTTGAGGTGACATTTTCTTCCTTATGTCTTCAGGCACGTGAAAGGACGTGTGCTTGTAGCCCTGGCAGATGGAACATTAGCTATATTCCACAGAGGAGAAGGTGAGCATCAGTATTCTGAGAAGTGATGTGGTCTTCTCGAAAGAAAGCGTTTCCCATCACTGTGAAGCAGGCAGTCCAGGGGTTCACTTCTGAGTAAAACTGCAAAGGATTGTGCTGCAAGTTTTACCATGTTTGCGTTTGTGTGATATTGTCTTACACTGAAGTTGACGTTGTTATAGTGTCTTGTTTTGTGTTTATAAAAATTAGATAAAAATAAAAAAAATTTTAAAAGCCTCCTGCAGAGAAGTTTCTTCTGGTTCTGGGTTTTGACAATCATTCTTTCCCACCCGTTCTTTGTTTGCCTCCAGATGGTCAGTGGGACCTCAGCAACTATCACCTCATGGACCTGGGTCACACGCACCATTCCATCCGTTGCATGGCGGTGGTGTACGACAGAGTCTGGTGTGGGTACAAGAATAAAATCCACGTAATCCAGCCCAAGACTATGCAGATAGAGGTATGGAGTGTGTATGTGAATAAAGTCACACTAGAGCTGCGCTTAGGGATTGGTGATGGATCCTTAAACATCACCTACAATGCTTATTGCACTGCCCACCTGGCTATGCCACTGGACAGACCTAAGTAGTTGTCAATCAACCAGCAACGTTCCTGTATTTAAAACTGATCCCAGAATATGCTGTTGGCAACCGACGCAAGTCTCTTAATATATCATGATTGAGATGATCAGAAATGAAGAAGAGGTGATATTAACCAAGCCTCAAAGCTGTTCCAAACCCTGGGGTAAGAAGTGCTTGTGAATTAACGCCATGCTTTGATCTTGCCTTTCAGAAGTCCTTTGATGCCCATCCTCGCCGGGAGAGCCAAATCCGGCAGCTGGCTTGGATCGGAGATGGCGTTTGGGTTTCCATCCGGCTGGATTCCACGCTGAGGCTCTACCACGCTCACACCCATCAGCATCTCCAGGATGTAGATATTGAGCCGTATGTCAGCAAAATGTTAGGTAAATGTGCTGAATTGGAAGCTCTGCAAGCTTATTCTTGCAGACACCATCACCCTCTCCTCTTTCCTCTCTCAGTTTATCTGTGAAGCCTTTCACTCAGTTCCATGGTCCTTATCCTCTGCTGAAACCACACCTATTTAGAGCATTTGCATAGTGTTTTTTTTTTAGCGCGCAAAGGGCTTCACGCATCTTAGCTTGACGTAATACATGCAATCACCCTGTATGGTAGATAAGTATTATTACGATTTCCATATTGCAAATGTGTTGCACACTGAGACTGACACAGGGAGTGGCAACTTAGTGAGTTTGTGGCAAGAGGCAGAATTCAAACTGGAGACTTCTGGATTCACAGCTCAATCCTAGACATGTCTACTCAGAAATAAGTCCCACTATACTCAGTGGGGCTTTCTCACCAAAAAGTGTGTATAGGATTTCAGCCTTTACTACACCAGCTCTATACACAGAAAAGAACTGAACGTATATGCCTCCTACCTTTCACACCTCTCGCCCTTGCCTCCCCTGTGCCCAGTTTTAATCTCTTTGGGACAGAGACCAGTCCTCTGTGGTTACTCTGCAAAACCCCCTGCCCGCTGAATATCACATTGTTCTTTGTCTTTTTAACGAGTTGCAGGATTGTGACTGTCTTTGTTTTCACATCTTATTCAGGGACCGGTAAACTGGGGTTCTCGTTTGTACGGATCACGGCTTTGCTCATTGCCGGCAACCGCCTCTGGGTGGGGACAGGAAATGGGGTTGTCATTTCCATCCCTTTGACGGAAAGTAAGTGAACATCACCTTTCATTTCCCCTGTCCATATGTGCTAAGGTTGGATTCTCCCAAGTGTTGGGTCTTTGCTTTTTCCCCATTGTAAAATGAACATAACATAAGCAAGGCCCCTGCTGGATCAGATCAAAGGCCCATTTAAATTAGCATTCAGCAACTGTTACCCTGCACATGCCCAATCTCGTCTGATCTCAGAAGCTAAGCAGGGTCAGGCCTGGTTAGTACTTGGATGGGAGACCGCCTGGGAATACTGGGTGCTGTAGGCTTATACCATAGTCTTTTGAGACTGAAGGTTGCCAACCATTTTTTCAAATATAAAACTCTTTTATAATTAAAATTATAATTAAAATCCAGCAGATACGATTTTCAAAATTTGCATTTGTGCTACCTTCACTGCCTTCAGTGAGGCTTAGGCCAGTGGCATAGCTAAGAGAGTCAAGGGGTACATTGCCCCTGATACCAGGCTTTTTGGGAGTGTCTTAGATGACTCCAAAAGGCACTTCTGGTTTTCAGTGAAAACCAGAAATGCCTTTTGGAGGTCTCTAAGACACCTCTGCAAGGTTCCCAAGGTATGGGGGTGTATGGGTTACACAAGGTATACAGTGTGTGTGTGGGGGGGGGGGGGTTAAAAATTTTTTGTGCCCCCAGATGCCTTAGCTATGCCACTGGTTCAGGAGGCAGCCTGGCTGGTCTATCCATGAGGCTGAATGAGGTTGTTGCTTCAAGTGGTAGATTGGTGAGGTTGAATGTGTGCCATTTCTCTTCTCACTCTCTAAATCTGAAAAAGAAGATGGGTTGGGGCCAGAAAAGGAAGTGTGGAGAAGAAGAAAGGGGAGTAGTCCAGGGCATCCACCTTAGCTCAGTGCTGGCGTGCAGGCCATCCACGTGCAGGGATCAATTCCTGGCATGCATCTCCTCTTAAAAGAATCCCAGGCAGCAGAGTGAGCAAGAGAGCTCTGAATAATAGGGCCCAATCCTATCCAACTTTCCAGCGCCGATGCAGCTGTGTCAATGGGGCGAGCGCTGCCTCTTGTGGGGATGGGAGTCAGAGGCCACTTCAGGGTAACGGAATGTTTGTTGCTTTAGCTTGGGGCTGCGTTATGGCTGCATCAGTGCTGGAGAGTTGGATAGGATTGGGCCCATCAATTGCTTAGTTAGAACTTACAATAAAATATCTTAATTTTTTTATAGCCTGCAGTGTTATGGCTCTTATTGGAACAATATTGCATGGAGGGGTTTTTGTAACATCTGCAAACAGGCAAAATGTTAATTTGCTCCTTTTCTCCCACTAATTGCTGTTTTCTTCTCTTCCTGAACTGTGGTCTTTTCCCATTTCCCTCTCCGCGTTCCCACTTGTTTCCTCTGACTAGCTGTAGTCCTCCACCGAGGCCAACTCCTTGGGCTCAGGGGTAAGTCTTAGATCTCCTTCCTTCTAGATTCCAGATGCCATCCTTTATCTATCCATTGACTTTTCCACGAACTTCTCCATCCCTTTATCCATCCAGTCACTTTCTTCCCAAGTCCATCAGTTCATTTTCGGTTGAAACCACTGAGAAACGTAGCTGCAGGAAACCATCTTGTGGATCTTCCTTGGGAAGACCACTAATTGCCCCATTCACATGATGCTTCAGAACCTCAAACTGGTTTCCTTTTGTGGGTATCTCATGTTGAAAAGAAGGCATTGAAGCATTGGGGGGGGGGGTGACTTTAGTTTTGCCACACCTTTCAGTTCCTCTTTGGCTGTCCGGATTTACGTGGTTGCTGCCTTCCTGTGATGCTACCATTTCATAGTGTGGATTGGAAATTACTTGCAGGGTTGGTGACATTACAGGCACTGGCTACTCAGTGCTGTCTGCAACTGACTTCCCCTGTTCAAATGAAGGACTTCAGAGAAAGCTACAATGTGGGTTTTTTTTTCCCCCAGTGCTCATTGTGGGATAAGAAAAAGTATGTTTGATCTAGAAGCAGCTCACCATGCTCCAACGAGCCCTGCCACTCTATAAATGTTACATCATCCTTCATCTTTAGTGAACCCTACCAGAACTACAGTGCCCTGGCAAAGAACCATGATAAAACCAGTTTTGGTCCATGGTGTTCAATACCTTTCCTCTCTTGTTGCTTGTCTTTAAATTTGCTCCTCTTGTTTGTCTCAGCCAATAAGACATCCCCAACATCTGGTGAAGGGAACCGCCCGGGCGGGATCATCCATGTGTACGGCAGCGACGACAGCAGTGACAAGTCTGCCAGCAGCTTCATCCCATACTGTTCCATGGCGCAAGCCCAACTCTGCTTCCATGGTCACCGCGACGCAGTCAAATTCTTTGTCTCTGTCCCTGGTAAGCAGAGTCTCCTAGTCTGGGTGTCCGGAGATACTGACAGGCCCCTTGCAAAATCCGGCAGCTCATGCAGGGACCCAAGGCTTTCTGTCCCTGTAGGTCCAATTTAATCGGCTGCTGGTTAGTTCAAGAGATGACTACCTTATAGCATGAGTGATTTAGGAGCTGAGTAGAACCTTTCAATCACTGATTTGAAATCATTATTTGAAAAGTTTCTTCATGGGATTTTTGCAAAGGAGCTCAGTGCTTTGCATCCAGAAAATTTCAGGATTGTTGGCCTCTTTAGCTAGAGCTGGGGAAAAATCCCTATCCAAAGACCTTGGAGAGCTACTGTAAGTCAGTGGAGGAAGTCCTGATTTTAGATTTATGTATGTGTTTTTCATGTTTGTATAGCGCCCTTGCTCCAAGGATCACAGGGGTGGTGTACACACCCTCTTTTTGTCCTTGCAAGAAGCCTGTGAGGCAGACTAGCCTGAGAGATAGTGACTGACCCAGGGCCAACCAGGAAGCTTCGTGACTGAGCAGGGATTTGAATCTGGAACTTCCAAGTCTGGGTCCCAACACCAGAACCACTATACCAGTGGTTTGGTTTGAATTGTATCAGGCAGCTTGATGCACCCTCTCTCTAAGGCCGCAATCCTAACCACACCCTCCTGGGAGTAAGCCCCATTAAACAAAATGGGACCGACTTCTGAGTAGACCTGGTTAGGATTGTGCCCTCAGCCTCAGCGTCCCATGGCAATATCACTGCAATATCTCTGGGCTTCCACAGATGAAAACAGGGATGTGCTTGTAACTGCTCTCAAGCCAGAGGTTGTGACCTTGTTTGCTCCTAACAAACCCGGAATACTTTCAGGCAATGTTCTTGCAACGCTGAACGGGAGCGTGCTAGACAGTCCCTCTGAGAACCCCAGCACTGCCACCACAGAGACAGAGACAGAGGGGCAGAAGCTGAAAAACGTCTTGGTACTGAGTGGTGGAGAAGGCTACATTGACTTCCGAATCGGTAAGTTCCTTTGTCCAGCTTTAGCTTCTCGAGACTCGTTGTGGATAAAGCACACTCAAATAGATAGGGGTGGGTAGAGAAGAAATGGTGCAGTGTGTGTGTGTGTGTGTGTGTGTGTTCCACTGAAGGGCAGAATGTTCTGTCGGTCACAGTATTTAGCATCCTGAGCTTTTCAGTTTATTTTTAAAGGAGGTTTCTAGTCCACATGGTTGCAGAGAGAGGTGTGGAAGTGTCTGTGGACATCGCAGAAGTCCCAAGGGTGGCTTAAGGGGTTTTGGTTCCTGGGTCCTGCCTAGTCAGTCCCACATGACCAGTGGAAGGAAAATAAATGATGCAGCACTTAATGACCAATGCCAGCTGCAGATTTTAACCTGCCTGGTTTTTGGAGCAGAATTTTAATGTATTTAGACTGGAATAACTGCAGCTCTGCTTTTGCTACTGCAGAGCAAACACAAAATACCACCTCTATGTGTTCCTTTTCAATCACATGAGGCTTCTCTGCATTCATCTTTCCCATGGTGGACAATTGTCCCTGCTGCCACAGAATGTAGCCCAGACCACAGCAAGCAGGGTGGTGCCTTTGTGGTTCTGTCTCTGGGCTCTAAAGAGAAAAGAGGAAGCTACTTCTGTGCTGTATGGAAGGGTGGCAGTGCCCAAGTAGCACAGCCAGCTGTCATAAAGCACTGGTGCTTTTCCCAGCTTGAAACCCCATTGCAATCGGTGGTCCAAGGAACAGAGGGACATCAGCTTGAGAACAGCACAGAGGCCCTTTTCCTTTGCACTCCGTTCACTGTGCAAATTCTCTCTGCAGGGGACGGAGAAGATGACGAGACAGAGGAGAACCCAGGAGATCCCACCCAGGTCAAGCCTTTTCTCTCCAAGGCTGAACGGAGCCACATCATTGTGTGGCAGGTTTCCTACATCCCTGAATGAGCTCCTCCTCTTCTTTTTTCTGCCAATATAACTCTCTCTCCCCTTCAACCCCGACTCCCTGAATGCCAATATGTACATACCGAACTCCTGCATCATACCCACCACTGGAAAATGAATCCCAGGCAACTGCAGCAGCTCCCGCACCGGACTGTGGCTCCCTCCGTTTCTAACCTCCAAACTCACAGCTCTCATCTTGGGTTACCGTTGGCCTTCCAAAAGAGGAGAACATCAAGAGCGCAAGGCCTGGGAAGTGAGCTTGAAGAAGCGACGGGGAGAGCAAACTCAGTGTAGAAGGGCTGGCGGAGGTTTCCCTCCCTCCTCCCCGTCCCACCCCTGCCTGCACGGAAAACCACTATCCCCCTGTCACCACCGAAGTGGCACTGACAGCTTGTCTCCGTCTGTACAAGCTGAAAGGGCAATGTGTGCGGTCTCAAAGCAGTATTTTTCTCTTATCACCTCCACTCTGCCTTCAGTAACTGGAGATTATCTGGGAAAATTGGGGAGCTGATGAAGACTGTAAAAGATGCTCCATAAGAACATAAGAGGGGCCCTGCTGGATCAAAACAAGAGCCCAGCTGGGTATAGAGATATGTTTGGGGGACTTGTGTACACTAGTTGGTCAATTGCAGGATGTCCAGAAAACAGGCTGGAAAACACATGAGGAGGATTTTGGCATTGAATGTGGGCATTACTTACTTGAGCGACCAGCTTTTACTTGGGCATATGTCATCCTGATGTCCTTGGAGGAAGGGCAGGACTGGAACATAGCAAATCTGTAGTAATCCAGGTGAGAGGCTCTGGAGGTACACCCAAAGGTGGGATTCCTCTTCTTGCCCTATCGGCTCAAAGAGTGTGTAATGATTGTGTGGTGAGCTGACGAATGGCAGGCTGTGGGCCTAGCGGGTGGGGTAGAGGGGGGCCAGGCAACATTTGGGAAATGGTTTGATTTTTCAAACACTGGGAGGCTGCCCAGTGTCACTGTAGGAACTGGGCTGGGTTTGTTCTGTGTTGTCCCAGTAAGAGCCAAATGGAGGTTTGGGAGCTGTATATAGCTCAGAAGCATATTGTGCAGGTGGATTAGGACAGCAACTATCCCCCCCCCCCCGGTTGCACAGTGGGCCTAAGGGAGGTTGGGAAGAGAACAGGCTGGGGCCTGGGAGATGGAGTAGTGTAATCTGTGAACTAAGGCATTCCTGGGGAGGCTGGTCTAAGAAAATGAACACAGAGGGGATTCTAAACGTATCACGCAGCCTACTGAGTCAGAGCACTGGTGCATCAAAGCCAGTATTGTCTGACTCTGACCAGCAGGGGCTCTCTTGGGGTTCAGGCAGGAATTTTCTCTGCCCCGTCTGAAGATGCTGCCATGATAGCTGAGGGCCAAAGAACCGGGTGTTTTATTTTTTTTGAAGGACTTTTAGAAGCAGCAAGAGGGGATAGCAGCAGAGGTGGAAGGGCTTAGTGGAGGGGGGTTTCAAGCCCTGTGTTGGCAAAGGAGGCAGCAGCAACTGGGGAAGGGCTGCTGTATGAGAGGACGTACTGGCGGTTGGGCCTCTAGGAGGCGAGGCTTTTCGGAAGCAGTTCAGAGGCTGATGAACCCGGCCTCCCCCCAACTTAAATGCTAGATCAGGAAACTGACATTAAGTGCGCTTACATCCCATTCGTATCCATAGAACGTTCACACTTTTCTTTGAACGCCACTCAGTCATTCTTCACGTTCCCAAAGGTGACTGTTGCTCACAGAGCAAGGGGGACCTCCTTACTGAGGTGCAAGGTATGCCACACCCCAAGAAGCCTTGATTGGGCTGGTGTCAGGGCCATGTCCTAAGTGTTGGAGCAAGTGCTGGGAAGATCATCACAGGGGAGTTTTTGTCTCTTGGCTTCTCCCTGAAGTTTCTTTGGTTTTGACCCACCGTTTGTTTTCTTTAATTATTTTTATGCTTGCAACATGCCTGTTCCCAGTTCTAAAGTTGAGCCTTGCAAGCTGGAACTTTGTGGTTTGGTTTTATTTTAACTGCAGGTGGAGTTGCCAAGCAGTGCTTCTGTGGATCAACAGTGTGGCATTCCCCTAGAACCCCATGCTTAGAACTACAGCCTCATATAACAATCTGATCTGTGTACCTTTGTGGTGCAGAGAGCAAAACGTTTGAGGGCAGTCCTCTGACAGGATGCACGCTTAGGGAGTCAGTTCACACAACCGAGTCCTTGGACTTGCAGCCAGAGTTGCTTACAGTCACGGTGAGCCACTAAGCTAAAATGCAACTTGGGTACACGTTCAGGCAAATCACTGATTGCTTTGGGACATGCCAGGTGCTGCAGAGTCATTCAACCCATGTTTTGGGGGGTCAAGACCCCAGATGGCTTGGGGGGGTCAAGACCCCAGATAGTTTGGGATTTTATGTCAGTTGCTTACACATGACGTGGAAGAGAATGTCCGTTGAGGAAGACCAGACAAGGCATGAAAGATTCCTGGGTTCCCTCCAGAGAAAACCAGCATTGTGCCCAGCAAATGAGAAATGAAAGGGATGAAGTGGGGGGAAGATTATGATTTGAGTGAAGCAGTGGAGATGAAAGGTTGATCATTGGCCAAGAATTAGTCATTATATACTTAGAGGGCAGCAGAGGTGAATCCTAGGCTAGAAGGCATCTAGGATGATGCTAGAGTTGTAATTAGTCCCTGCCTGAAATGAAAAGGCAAAAGTAGAATTTGGAGAGACATTTGGGGTTAGAGCTGGACTAATATTTATCCAAGGTGAGAGAGACTGAGGCCTGTTTGATATCGGGACATTTCTGAAAAGGGTTTTTGCCCCTCTCCTTCTTCCAGGTTTCATGGCGAATTTGATCCTGCTCTTCCCATCATTAAGTCTGCTGGGGGAGGAACCAATGGGGGTTGGATGCACCAGTCATTCTCACTCACTTAGTGGCGCTTACGTTGTCTGCATCCCAAGTTGTCAGACTGGCTCATTCAGTTTTGTAAAATGGGAAAGGCGCTATCCTGCCCTATTAGGAAACACAAAGCTACTTGCCAGTAGTGTGTATACCTAGATAACTCAGGATGGGGAAGAGTGAAACAGGAGCCCTAATGAACAAGGTTTCTCGCTGGAATAGCAAAAGGCAATTGTGATTGCAACTTCTCACACTCTTGGGGCAAACAGGTGATTGGTGCTTCCTACCCTGACCTTGATCTCTCTCTAGCACTGCCTCTGGAGTGGTCTTTCCTGGGGGGGGGAGGGGGCTGCAGAGCAGATGCTGCTGCATGGCCCTTAAAGGCTGCAGCCCGACTCTCTTCTCTGCTTAAGGAAGGAGTGAATCGGGGCCCTCTCAGCTCATCTAACAGAGATAGCTGGGATGGCACAATTTTGCTCCCTTCAGCTGGTGGAAGACCACTGTACTGGAGTGGGGAGAGGACGAGAAGCGTGTGGCAGAGAGGAGGGGATGGGGAGGGGATGACACAGAGCAGAAGAGATGGGGAAGGGACAGAAAGATGGGGAGGAGAGGCCAGTGGGCAGACACTCCCATACCATAGCATAGCTATAGGAGGTGATGTAGGTATTGCAAGTGTGGCAACAGCCATGTAAGTGACCCCCTCCCACTTGCCGTTTGAGGCACTCTGGGCAGTGACAGCAACACACAGCATTGCTGTTGATGCCCGGAATGGCTCTGACGGCACGTGGGAGGGGCCGCTTGCACAGCGCATTGCAGTGCCTACAGCGCCACCCCCCATAGCTGTACTGCTGCTCCCCCATTCCTCATGGTTGGCAACCTTCAGTCTCGAAAGACTCTGGTATAAGCCTACAGCACCTGGTATTCCCAGACGGTCTCCCATCCAAGTACTAACCAGGCCTGACCCTGCTTAGCTTCCGAGATCAGACGAGATCAGGCATGGAAAGACTCTGGTATAAGCCTACAGCACCCGGTGTTCCCAGGCGGTCTCCCATCCAAGTACTAACCAGGCCTGACCCTGCTTAGCTTCCGAGATCAGACAAGATCGGGCAGGTGCAGGGTATAGCTGCTGAAATGGAGGGCTTCGATGGGAAATGAGAATTGCCACAATTTTAAGCCGATTTAAGCCAAGAGACGTAGGATTGCTCTGCTGCAGTGTGAAGCCAAGGGGAAGGGGTCCGACTCGCTGCACTTGCACATCTTCCTGCAGTCCCTATTCTCCAGCGCCTTACAAGAAACCAGAAATCACTCTTTTGCCTCCCCTGCCAATGCATTTACCAGAAGGACTTTTCACCATTTGTTTTCCTTAAAGAGAAGCACATGTTCAGAAGAGATGGGGTGGGAGGACACACACGGGAGGGCGAGAAAACCAGTGAAGGAGCCGTGGCGTCCTTGGCTCTTGCTGTTTTCAGTGGCTACTTGGCAGCAAAGTGAAGGCCGGTCGGCTTCCATACACACCCCTCCCCGCCACACCTCCACTGTGATGTATGTAAAGTTAACTTGTATGTTATTAAAAAAAGGATTTTTTTTTTTAAGTGTCTTAAGGCCTGTGAACTCCGCTCTTTTGGTCTGAAGATGTAAAGAGACCGCTGTATGAAAAATTAAAACCTCCCTGTGCTTTGTTCCCTATATGCTGTCAAAACAAGATGAACCATATCTGTTCTGTATGTAATAAAACATATTAACAACACGCATATGATTGGTGGGTGTGCTGGAGGTGGGATTTGGGGGTAGCTACTGCAGAACCATACTAACTGCTTTATCCCTTTAGCAGTCTTACGGGGGGGACGGACATTAGGGTGCAATCCTAACCCCTTATGCCAGTGCTTTCCAGCACTGGCATAGCGGTGCCAATGGGCCATGTGCTGCATCCTGCAGTTGGGCATCACTCACGGAGACCTCAAAGTAAGGGAGTGTTTGTTCCCTTACCTCAGAGCTGCATTGCCCTTATGTCAGTGCTGGAAAGCACTGACCTAAGGGGTTAGGATTGTGCTCTTATTGTGTCTTAGATCCAATATTCCAGTATTAGATCATCTCTCATTTGCAATTATGTAATGCTTTAGAAGTTTGGGAGGGGAAAAAAGAGACTGCCACCTTTCCAAAATTTTATTTTACAAAAGCAAATGCTGCATCAATTGTTAAAAAGAAATTCTGTACATATTTATAGCTGTAAACAAATCTCAGGGGAAGTAGGCGAATGTCTAGTAAATGGGAGGTGGATGGTGGATCTCAAAACAGTTCATAAATACTCTTAATAACAGCAGCATAGCAAGGATCGTCATTCATTGTTTTAGCTCCTCTTGAGGTCTTGTTCTTTGTCCCCCTACATTCCCAGGGGTTCAGAGTTGAGTACTCTCATGTGCTGGAGTTGATCATTACCTTGGCGAAGCCTGGAATCTTAGGCTGCAATCCACTAGGCTCTGTGAGAGCTACAACATAGCCCTGCATAGGTTTGTAATGTTCAAAATTCATTTTGGGGCAGTGGGATGAGAAGACGCCACTGCTGCACATTCTAATGTTTCAGACAAGCAAGTTCCTATTGGGCTTGAAGAAAAGGCATGAGCCAAAGATCACAGTGGTCAATATCAGCACGAATGCTGGATCCCACAGCATGGTTTGTTGGAAGCCATGTCTCAGTTGTAGCCACTGCTTTGTAAGGACTGCACATCTCACTGTTTTCCCATCTCATTTGAGAGATCTAATTTTGGCTAGAGAAATATATCGGGGGGGAAAAAGAGAGAAACTTTCAAGGCCAAAAGGGGAGAGAGCATTAGAATCTCAGATATAGCTGGAAGGGTGGGTGGGAATTGAAGTAATAAATTGTAATCCCTCGCTGATGTTCCATGTTGTGGCTCAAGGGATCTCTCCATAGTATTGTGCTAGAATGCTACAATCATGGGGAAGGGAAGAGGAAATTAATGGGTAGCCGTGATGCAAGCTGCTTTTCAGACCCAGAGTCCTCTTCCTCCTCACCTCACCCCATCTACAAAGTTAAATGAAAGTCCACTGAAATCCAATGGCTGGATTTGGACTGAGCAGCAGTGGAAAGGGGCAGTCTGTTTGTACGATGCTTCCTTTTACTCATAGATCCAGTGCTCCATACTGTCGTCCCAGCAGGTCAACTCGTCTGTGCGGAACCAGAGTGAAATCTCTCGCTGGGCACTCTCCACAGAATCACTGCCGTGAATCACATTCCTAGTAGGCCAAGGGGGGAAAAAACTGGTTCAGTTGTCTGCTGGACTGTGAGAGGCTGTATTACCCCAAACAGGAAGCAGATGAAGTTCAAACCAAACAGTATAATTTGATCTCATGGATAAAGCAATGGCAGGTTTTAAGCCAAATCTCATGGAATTCACTCTCCAATTTTAAGGCATACATTTTTCAGCTTATATATGGCACTTTGAATGCAAGATCAAGGCTGGCTTAATTCGTAAAAAGCTGGATCAAGGGACGGTGGGTGAGTTAGTGAGTGAATAAGTGAGTGCCTTTGCTCTGCCATAGTCCTTATAGGTATTCTCCATTGACATGTGGTTTGCCCTGGAGAAAAAGCTTCCACTCACGTCAATGGGAGTCCCACCCATAACTGGACTAATGGCATGCAATTGGCCACTTTCAGATGACAGGATACTGGGACTGGCATGTCACATCCAACCAAAGCACCACCTGCTTCTATACAAGTCATCATATTCTATACACTATATGATATTCTATACAGGCGCTACCCTGCTTCTCAAGGAGAGAGGCCTGTCGTCAAAAACAAACCAAAGTTTTCCACTCACTTGCCCACTTCGATGCAGAAATCTCCTCGAATAGTGCCAGGCTTGGAATCGGCTGGGTTCGTTTCTCCAATCATCACGCGAGCTGTTTTCACCACTTCCAGACCCTGCCAGACCTGTGACGAGAAGGAAGAGGCAACTTTCAGAAGCTGGTTGTGTCTCCCCCCCCCCCCCCCGCCCCAACACTAGAGCCAAGAGTCTTCCAATTAAACTGACTGGCAGGGGATTTAGAACAAACAAAAGGAGGCCCTTCATTGCATGACACATAATTAGCCTGTGGAACTTGTTGCCACAAAGTGTGGCAATGGCCATCAGCTTGGATGGCTTTAAAAAGGGAATTACAGAAATGTATGGAGGGTCATATATTTGTATAAATGTATGGAGCCATATATTTATGGCTGCTGGTCATTATGTCTATGAGCCATCTCCAGATTGAGCTTCCGTGTGCCTCCAAAGACCAGTTGCAGGGGAGCAATGGTAGAAGAGGGGTCTGCCTCCATCTCCTGCTGTGGAAGATTCCTCTCTTTGTATTTCCTCCAATGCCCCCCCCCAACATATTTAAGAGGGCCACTTTTCATCCACCTCTCCCCTCCCCGAAGGGAAGGAAAGAATACCATGAGACTACCACAAGAATCGCCCCAAGTAAGTTGACCCACAACTCTGATGGCTTCCCCGTTCCACTCCTTACTTCAATCAGCTTCTGAAGGGTGAAAGGAGGAACCTACACATCAGAGCATGTGCAGGTTATAGCCAAGGCTGGCCTAAGGTCTCCTACTGGCCGAGGCGGATGCCAAATGCTGCCCCTTTCTTTGCCAGTGGTGCGCCACACATCACCTCTTCCAATTCCAGCTTCCTGAATTAAAAAAGGCAGTGGAACAGAAGAGGAAATGTGGAGGAGAGGAGAGTGGTGGGCTAGAGTGCTCCGATCACCCAAGATAACTAGCCACTCTCCTACCGATCCTCATGCTTTCTCTTCTGCTCCCTTCCCCTCTTCCTTTACTAAACCGAGAAGTGGTGAGCAGAAACCCCTTGTTAAGCTGCTGCCTGAGGCAGCTGTCTTGGTTTCTTGGAAGGGCCGGCCTTGCTTGTATCTTCTACTGCAGGGGTGTCCAAAGTTTTTGGCAGGAGGGCCGCACTGTCTCTCTGATACTGTGTCAGGGGCCAGGGGAAAAAAAGAATTAATTTACATTTCAAATTTGAATAAATTTACATAAGTTTACATAAATGAATATATTAAAGATGAACTTATATGAATGAATGAAGGTCTTGCAATAGCTCAAGGCCTATAAAAGGCCTTGCACAAAGCAAGGCTGGCCTTTCCTTTGCTGCCGCTACTGCATCACAGACATGAAACAGCAAGCAGTGGAGGAATCCCTCATCCCACAGCTCACACGAGAGGTCAAACAGTCACCCTCACACTGAGAGCAGTTGCGTCGGGCCAGTGCGGGCTCCAACAAATCTCCAGAGGGCCAGAGGCTCATTGGAGACTGGGGGCTCCCTGAGGACCGCATTGAGAAGCCTTGAGGGCTGCAAGTGGCCCCAGGGCCAGGGTTTGGGCACCCCTGTTCTACGGTTTAGTGCTAGCCTTAACACTTACCATAGCCACAACAGGCCCCGAGCTCATATATTTCACCAGGCGGCCGTAGAAAGGACGGTCCCGGAGGGCGACGTAATGCTCCTTCAACAAGTCTTCCGAGGCCTGCCCAAAATGCATGTCATACTCGGTATTGGAGCCGGGCTTCGTAAGGCCCGCTAAGCAGGTAAAATGCCAGGCCTGCACGGAGCAGGGTGCTGGCTCCCGAACAGAGTGGGGGGTTTGCTGGTCCTGAGGCACAGAATCCTTTGGGGAGGATCAGGGAGGGAGAAACCCTCTTCTTGGCATTACTCTGAGGCTGTGGCAGCATCTGCCTGATTCAGGTATAGGGAGTTTGGCCCCTGGTCATTCCCACTCTAGGGGGTGTGTGGGAGAGGCGCATGATGCTCAGCACTCTGCCTTGTCAACCCCCCCCCCCATTTAGATAAGGAAATAAGTATTGCAAGTATTTCCTGAGATTTCTGTGGGGTTTTTACCCCCTGTAAAAAACACGCTCTCCCTACCCCTCCCATGATTTCTACATTTCTGGAAATTTTACACCTTGCTGGCCCATCTCTGTTTCTCAAAGCTGCCAAGAAGGTGTGCACAGCCTCCGGTCTCTAGGCCCAGGGTTTCCAAAGCCAGGCAGGGGAATGGGTTTGACCACGGCTTCCTGGCTGTGTCCTGACCTGCATGAGTTTCATGGCGACCAGCTTGAAGCCCTTCTTCTCAAAGCGTCGGATGATGTCGCCAACGAGATGCCGCTGGACCCCATCCGGCTTGATGGCGAGGAAGGTGCGTTCGTTCACCCCCGTGTAGGCTGCGCACAGGAAAGAGAGGTTCTTAGATACACGAGAGGTTTTAAGAAGTTTGAATGTGAGATATTTGACGTTAACCCTGCAGTGAAAGGCGCGTATATCCAAATGCACTTGCTGTTCTTGGCCAGTTCTTGCTGTTCATATGCCATGCTGTTCCACGTACTGTCCTGCAACTCTAATGGCTGGTTCTGCACAGCAAGTGTTTCATTTCGGGTGCCAAAGCCTTCTTGGAAAGGATGGACTTTCAAAAGGGACTACTGAGCATTATGCACTGATGTGCTGTACAAAGTTGTTCACAGATGGCACTGCATAAGCAGTAGTGGCGTAGCTAGAAGCATTAAGTATTGCAGGGCGCCCCACCACGGAGTGCAAGTGGCCCCTCCCCCTCAGCGGTGGGTGCAATACGGGCGGTGGGCTGTTTTAGAGTGGTGGGTACAAAACAGGTAGTGGGTGCAAAACAGAGGTGTACACCCACCACCCAGAATGGGCCCCTCTGGAGGGGCCGCTTGCACTGTGGTGAGACGCCCTGCAAAACCTAGTGCTTTGCATCCCCTCTAGCTATGCCACAGATAAGCAGGATGCGTTCTACAGAAACCTGGTTAAAAGCCAACTAATTAATACTGCTCTTTTACTCCTGGTAAACATGGAAGCAAAAAAAGAGAAGTGAATGAGCTAGTACAAGGCCAGCCATAATGGATTTTTGCTGTTAAATGAGGAGCTAGAAACATGCCCCCCCCGGATCCATTGCAGTGAGATCTCCCATAGAAGAGCCTGATCCTCTACGCCGCAAAACACTCACAAGGGCTGCAATGCAAAAAATATAAAAATAGCATGTCATGCGCTATCCATGTTCTTGTATGCACGGAAATCAGGACGTTTGAAAAGAAGTGGGGAGGGGGGAAGTGGATTTTCCCAGGCTTTCCAGCACATGCAATTTTGGGGGGTTCCACCTGGAACAACCCCTCAAACCCCTACCACCCCTTACCCTAATTTTGCATTCTTTTGTAGATTGAAATGCCACATGCATGTGGCATTTCAATCTACAAAAGACTGCAAATTTAGGATCAGGGATGGGCGATCAGGGGTGATTCCAGGTGAAGATGGAACCCCAAAATAATTCCCTGGGCAAGAACTGGAGCACCAGTTATAACTCTGTAGGAGAGAGGAATGGGGTTGGGGGTACAGGCTATATCTAGACAAGAGGGGGAAAGTGGGGAAGGGACAGGGAGCCCATACAGCACAACAGGAGCAGGAAAAAGAGGGGTGCAATCAAGAGCTTGCACAGAAAGGCATTTCACAGCCTCACCTGTTTGGAAAATGGTTGCAAACAGAGCCAGCAGGAAGATCATGATGATGATGAAGATGAAGACAGGGGCAGATGCACCCTGGCAGACCCATAGAGCTCAGAGGCGGGGGCGCGCCCTCTGCAAGGCAAGGGGATCCAGCGGGGACGCGCAGGCTGATGTAACAGGGAGGATGTATGGGAGAAGGCTCCTCCCCAAGTGTGACGTTACTCCCCCTGCACCCTGTGACTGTAGAGAGCGCTCCTGAGCATATGCAGAGTCTTTTCTGTGCAATGGGGCTGGTGTGATCCTGTGGAGTGCTTCTGTTTTTTTATGGGCAGGCACCCCCTGAGTCTTTTTGCAGCATGCAAACTTCAATAGCAGTGTCAAGGTTGCAGCTGCAGCTGTTGAAGGTGCATGCCCAGGAAAACTGGGGGGGGGGGGGTAATTCTAGTCCCTCCCACCTGAGCTTATAATCCCTGGATCATATTTTCCATTGCAAGAGATTAGCTCCTGTAATGTAAAGTAGCAATTAAAAACAGCAACAGTGTCTTTGTGCATGTGCAGAGTGCCTCTCCCTGATTTCACAAGGACCTGCAACTAGTGCATGGCTGGTTTGAGCCTGATCAGTACTTTTCTGTTTGGAAGGTAAGCAGCACAGACTCAGGAGGTGCCCTTAAGGATGCCAGATATCAGGGAAGTTTAAATTTAAGCCATTTCTGCCCAACCTTGCATAGACACAACAGGGATCAAACGTGGGCTGGGCAGAAATGGGTTAAGGAAGTGTTTCACTAGGTGGGTCGAGAGCCAATTTCTGGTGGGTCCTCATTCATTTTAATATGTTTGACTTGATTTTTACCTTGGGATGTGACTGCATTTGGGGAAATGTTAGAAACCCTTTTTAATGGGCTACTGTGCATATGCTTTTAACAGTGATAGTTAATTGGGCTTACTCCTGGGTAAGTGTGGATAGGATTGCTGCCTAGGATTGTGAAAAATTTGGCTGGTCATGACTGGCCATGACATCACTTTCGGTGGGTCTCAACAGATTGTCATTAAAAAAGTGGGTCCCAGTGCTAAAAAGTTTGAGAACCACTGGGTTAAGGGTTTGCTTCCGCTGAAATGTTTTGGACTGTAGAATGCCAGTGTGGTTTTGATGGGGGCTGTTTAGGGATAGAGCCATAGCTCCTCCGTAAGCAGAAAGTAACAGGCTCAATCCCTGGTACCATCTCCTGTGTCTATAGCTATTAAAATATTTATAAGTATTTAAAATAGTTGGGTGCATAGTGTTTATTTAATTGGAGTAATCCTTCTCATCCTGTGGCCCCTGTTCTTGCCTTCCCTGCATGAGGGACGTGCACCTAGTGTGTGTCCATGGATAGTGTTGAACCCAGTGCTTTGGGCTTTCCTTGTTTCATTATTGTCCACATATTTTGGTATGCAAGAGGTGACCTCAGGGTGACTCACAATCAAAATCCTTTTGCTCCCATCCCAGCAGAGGATTCATAAAGGGATCTGGGGCTTGCAAACATGCTTGTAAAGTGCAAGAGCTCCTTGCAGAGCAATTAGCAGCTATATTATTTTTGATTAGCCTCAGGGCTTGAGGCAGTTAGTGATCTTCCCATCTCCTTATTTTCATCAGAGGCTCTGCTGAGCTGTTATGGGATCCACCAAAAATCAAGGTTTGGAAAGTACTGAAGTAGGGGGTTCCCAAACCTTCAGCTGCCAGGGTCATATCTCTCCATCTTGCTCTTAGAGTAGACTGGAAGAGATTGGTTATAGAAGTCATGGAGAACAAGAGAAAGGTGTGGGGGTGGGGTGTACACTCAAATGCAATGCCTCTGAACTATGCAGGCTGTGCAAAATGTGCTGGTGGTGGCCCCAACCACCATTTTGGAGAAGTGGGAATGTCTAAGGCCACCCACATTTTGACCTCAAGTTCTCAAGAAGATCCAATCAAATTTGGGAATTCTTGGTGCTACTAAAGCTAGATGTAAATTATAGGCGCATATTTGAAACGTGCAACCCTTTCCACAATCCCCCTCCCCCCCCCAATTCCTCCCAAGTTAAAAAAACAACAATTTATCAGCAGCTGGAACATTGCTAATTGTTATGTGCTGGAAACGTAATTATGCTTCTTGAGATGAGGTTATTGTCAATGGACTCCTAAGCACACTGGATGTTACTGTGGAGCAAACTTGCTTAGGACTGGGCACAAGAATGTGAAATTTGGAGAATTCAAATTCAAAATTGGGTCAAGTTTACATACCTGACTAGATTCAGACAGTCATGCTAGACCAGGGGTGCCCAAACCCCGGCCCTGGGGCCACTTGCGGCCCTTGAGGCCTCTCAATGCAGCCCTCAGGGAGCTCCCAGTCTTCAATGAGCCTCTGGCCCTCTGGTGATTTGTTGGAGCCCACACTGGCCGGATGCAACTGCTCTCAGCGTGAGGGCAATTGTCTGACCTCTCGCATGAGCTGTGGGATGAGGGCTCCCTCCACTGGTTGCTGTTTCACATCTGTGATGCAGTAGTGGCAGAAAAGGAAAGGCCAGCCTTGATTTGTGCAAGGCCTTGAGCTACTGCAAGACCTTCATTCATTCATATAAGTTCATCTTTAATATATTCATTTATGTAAATGCGTGTAAATTTATTCAAACTTGAAATGTAAATTAATTCTTTTTTTCCCCTTGCCCCCGACAGTGTCAGAGAGACGATGTAGCCCTCCTGCCAAAAACTTTGGACACCCCTGTGCTAGACCATGAAGGGCACAATCCTAACCCCTTATGTCAGTGCTTTCCAGCACCGGTATAGCGGTGCCAATGGGACAAGTGCTGCATTCTGCAGTTGGTGTCACTCACAGAGGCCTCCTCAAAGTAAGGGAATGTTTGTTCCCTTACTTCAGAGCTGCACTGCCCTTATGTCAGTGCTGGAAAGCACTGACATAAGGGGTTAGGATTGCGCCCTAAGCCATTTCTGTCCAACGTTGTATATACGCAACAGGGATCAAATGCTTACACCTGTGGGCTGGGCAGAAATAGGTTAAAGTCAAGGAAAAAGTTACTGCACTCTGAGAGTCATAACAGATTTCCTGTTTAAGACACTTGATTGTTTTCCAAGTTTAGTTTTATTGAAAATGAAAATAAATACAAAGAACTGGGGAACCAAATGCCTGGTTCTGGAGGTCTTCACACTGGCGTCCCTTCAGCTCGCTTCTTAGCCCCTTCAAAGTAGTCCTTCGGGAAGAAAGCATTTCGCTCCAAATCAATCATGGGTTCCTCTGTATGCGAGTCACCGTCCTTCTGCCTCTGAGCAAGGATCATGGCCCGCAGCAACGGTGGATAGAGGACGTACCGGACCGTTTCCACTTCCACTGGTGTAAATTTCTTAAAGGCCTCTTCCTCGTGCTTTGGCACCATGCGCCAGTCATGATACATGACCTTGTCAATTTCTTTCACTTCGGTTTCCGCCTCGCCTAGTAAGAAATGGGAAAGGTATGAACCAGAATTCCACACTGGGAAGCTACAAGGGCATGTTCACATTCCTACTTAAAAAAATTACCACAGCACATCCCCTTAGTAACTCATCCATCTGCCTGCTTTCCCCTGCCACAGTGATCTGCATGAGGCATTTATCCCTCTACTTCTAAACTCCTCACCCCTGTGCTGACAGGATTTGATCCAAGACAGATCTCTGCTCTTGTAAAGCAAGGTTTCCCTTACCTCTGAATGTCAGGTACCCCCAGGCTTTTCCATGATCCATGTTCTGCAATAGAGCACATGAACGTTTGTTTGGTCAGTAAGATTTTTTTCCCCCTTGAAAAGCAGCTCTCTGTTTTGCAGGAAAACCAATGTTATAGCCTCTTGATGCCTCCGATACAGCATTCCCAGAACTTGTGCAAATAAAGTGCAGTTGTGAAAAAGCAAGCAAGCACGGTCGAGTACAGAGGACCAGGCATATTAGTGGTCGTGCCACCCTTAGCTGTGTGCTCGAAGACTGGGAAAATGTTTGTGGATGCCATTGACTCCAGGCTGTCAAGGAAGGTGACGTGTTTTGAATGTAATGGTTGAAACAAGAGATTAAGTGGTTATCTGAGGGCAGGGTTAACCTGATCACTGAAGTCACGGGTTCAAATAACTGCTACATCAGAGGCCTTCAACAGTTGGGCCATGACAGCACTGACCTTATCATTTTCTTTTGCGGCTCAGGCCTGCAAAGTTTGGTAGCAACCAGAGGAGCTAGATGTTCTAGGTACAGTAAATTCCATCAGAGGCTTTGGTAAAATACCCCCAGTCTTCAACACATCCCCTTAGTAACCCACCCCTCCGCCTGCTTTCCCCTGCCAGAGGATTCCCTCTGTGCCGTTGTGCCACAGTTCCTCTCCCTCTCCCTCCGCCTTTTAAAACAGAGTGGGTTGTTGCCCCTCCCAATTGCCCCAGAATGAACAAAGGGGCAAAACTACACAGCAGTGGTGCTTGCTGATTGGCTGCTGCTGGGTGGGGTGGGGGGAGAGGAAGTGCTGCTCACTTCCCCACCCCTCTCACTCACTGGGCTTTTGTACCTTGGCTCCACTTTGCCGCTAAAGGCTAGGGATGAAGAACGCAAGCCAGAGGCCTACTCTTAATCTCACCATGTATAAAGGAGGTATCTGCATGGAAAGATACACCCAAAGAAGCTCTATGAAAGGATAGCTGTCCTGGGAGGTGCCAGTGCTACCTTTCCCCATCGCCTGCCAGAGATGGGTGCTCACCTCAGCCGTGTAATCCACCTTCACTTTGGTGATGACCCAGTAACAGGGCTCGTCGTACTGCCACAACCAGGACTTCCGGGTGACCATACGTCCGATGCCAAAATGGTGCAAGCGGCACAGCAGGGTGAAGAGGCGGTTCTCGGTCCTCACGTCCTCCCAGGCTAGCACAGGCAGCCGCTTTCCGGTGTAGGGGCGGATCATTGTCTCGTAGTCTAGGGCGAAGCGCTGGGAGTCCCGCGGCCGGTTCTTCAGGGCCCGATACTCTCTGATCTTCTTGGCCATGGCCCTAATTGGATAGTCCAGCTTTTTGCGAGGCATGGCGGCCTGAGGAGACGAGAGCAAGAGGAAGACCGGGTCTAGGCCTTGTCTAATGCCCCCACACCTGGGAATACTAATGCCCCTGGGCCTGGATTCAGCTTCTTGGGTGATGTTTGGGCTTCCTCACCACTCCTTCTCTGGCTGCAATCTTAAATATACTAAGGCAGTCGTTCTCAAACGTTTAGCACCGGGACCCACTTTTTAGAATAAGAATCTGTCAAGACCCACCAGAAGTGATGTCATTACCAGAAGTGACACCATCAAGCAGGAAAATTTCTACCACTCCTGGGCTGCAATCCTACCCACACTAACCCAGGAGTAAGTTCCATTGACTATCATTGTTAAAAGAATATACAGAGTAGCCTGTTAAAGTACAGGTCTGTAACATTTCCCCAGATGCAGTCACATACCAGGGTAGCATCTAGTCTGATATATTAAAAATAAAATATTAAAATGATTGGGACCCACCTGAAATGGGCTCATGACCCTCTTAGTGAGTCATAAGAACATAACAGCCCCCTGGATCAGGCCAAAGGCCCATCTAGTCCAGCTTCCTGTATCTCACTGTGGTCCACCATATGCCCTAGGGAGCACACAAGACAACAGACAACCTGCGTCCTGGTGCCCTCCCCTGCATCTGGCAATCAGAGGCAGTCTACCTCTAAAACCAAGAGCTTGCCCATACCTACTATGACTTGTAACCCGTAATGAACTTCTCCAGAAAGTTGTCCAATCCCCTCTTAAAGGTATCCAGGCAAGGTGCCATCACTACTCTTTGTGGCAAGGAGTTCCACAGACTGCAGCCCTGACCCACAGTTTGAGAAACACTGCAGCACTTAGTACCTTAGTTACTAAGGAAATTAGTACATTTAGAAGTACTATTACTACTACTAGTAGTTACTAGCAGTAGCACTAGTAACTAGTACTACTACTAGTAGTACTAATTAGAAGTAGACAGGCCTAGGACTGTGCTGTCACACTGTCCCTGCCAGCCTACCTCACAGGGTTGTTGTGAGGATAAACTGGGGAGAGGGACAAGGTGTCTTGGCCCCTTGAGAGGAAGGGTAGGATATAACTGCAGTCAGTGAATGTACAGCAGTGATATCAGCCGCCCCCCCTCAGCCAAGGGGCCTGGGGGCCACAGCCCAGGTCTGTTCAGGGGCTTCCAGGATGCACCCCCCACTAGCAAGGCAGGAGACTCCAAGGTAGACTGCTCCTGACCATGGAGGCTCCCCCACCTCCAGTTCTCACAGGGGGAAGCCCCCCTCCCCCAGGGAGACCCCCTTCCTACCCTTCAGTCATCCACACAGAAAACCCCCTGCTCCTTCCTCCCCAGCACAGGCGGTCCGTCCCCCTAAATCGTCCGGTAGGCCACACTTCCGCTCCCTCCTTTCTGCACTGGGGACTGAAGTGTTGGGCGGAATGTTTGGGCGAGAGTCTCAGTTTTCGCATGGAACATTTAAAGGACAGGACCACTAATGGACGGAACGTTAAACAGGAAGTTAGAGTTTCCGCACGGACCCTTTAAAGAGCAGGACCAATAGTGGGCGGAACGTTGGACCGGAAGTGCAAGTTTCCGCACGGACCGCTTAAGCAGTGGGACCAAATGTTGGCAGAAGGTTGGAGCCTCAGTTTCCGCACGGACTGATTTAAAAGTCGTGCCAATGAGGTCTCAGCTTAAGCATATTGCCTAGAGGGAGTCCTTTTGAGTGTAGCCATCCTCCTAAGGCAGGCTGCCCACTGACCCAGCCCAGGACTCTGGCCTGGCTGCTGGAGGGCTGGGCTGCTAGAGAAGCTCAGAGCCAGCCCTGCCCCACAAGGAAGGCAGCCCTCCACCTCCCTTTCAGTGGTTCTCAAACTTTTTCGGCCAGGACCCATTTTTTAGAACGGTCTTTCTAGGACCCACCAGCTGTGATGTCATCAACCCAGAAGTGATGTCATGGCCAGGAGTGACATCATCAAGCAGGCAAACTTGAACACCCCCTTATGACATAATTAAATTAAGCCATTGTTGCTTAAGCAACAGGCATCAAATGTGTACACAGAAATGGGTTGAACCATTTCTGCCCAATACTGCACAGCCCCAACACGGTTCAAATGTGTGCACACCTGTGGGCTGGGCAGAAATGGGTTAAGTGAATTAAAAGTTTACTATAACTTTAAAAGTGTATTTAAAATGAAGACCCCTCCTGAACCTGTTCAATAACCCATTTCTGCCCAGCCCACAGCTGTATACGCATTTGATCCCTATTGTGTATATGCCATATACACAAGAATGTTGTGTATATTTCTGCCCAAGACTATTGGGCAGAAAAAGCTTTTAAAAAATTCCCCAAACATCTCAAAGGCTGAAATCTTATCTACACTTATTCTGGAGTAAGCCCCACTGACTATTGCTAAAAGCAATAGTCAACCGGCAGACTGGTTTGAAGCCCACTCTGAGGAGTTGACACCAGTCATTGAGGAAAAGAGGAGAGCTCAAGCAGCACACAAGGCCTGTCCCAGTGAGCGCAACCTGCAGGTCCTCCGAGCTGCCCGCAGCAAAGTCCAGCAGACTGCCAGATGTGCTAACGACTACTGGCTTCAGCTCTGCTCCCAGATACAGGTAGCAGCTGATACAGGCAACGTCAAGGGGATGTATGACAGTATCAAGCAGGCCCTAGGTCCAACAGAAGAAAATTGCCCCTCTGAAGTCTGCCACAGGCGAGGTCATCCAGGATCGGGCGCAGCAGATGGAATGCTGGGTGCAGCACTACTCTGAGCTATATTCCAGAGAAAATGTAGTTACCGAAGAAGCGCTGAACAACATTGATTGCCTGCCTTTGCTGGAGGAGCTTGACAGTGAACCAACCCTAGAAGAACTTCATGTGGCCCTGGACTCCCTTGCCTCTGGCAAGGCACCTGGAAAAGACAGCATCCCTGCTGAAGTCCTAAAGTGCTGCAAAGAGATCATCGCTACTGAGCTGCATGAAATCCTCTGTCTCTGCTGGAGAGAAGGTGAAGTACCTCAAGACATGAGGGATGCAAACATCATCACGCTGTACAAGAACAAAGGTGACAGGGGTGACTGCAACAACTACCGTGGCATCTCTCTCCTTAGCGTTGTAGGAAAGTTGTTTGCCCGAGTTGCACTAAAGAGGCTCCAGGTACTTGCAGAGAGCGTTTATCCAGAATCACAGTGCGGATTCCGAGCCAGCAGGTCCAGCACTGATACAGTATTCTCCCTTAGACAACTGCAGGAGAAATGCAGGGAACAACGACAGCCACTCTTTATAGCCTTCATAGATCTCACGAAGGCTTTCGACCTGGTCAGCAGGGACGGCCTCTTCAAGATTCTCCCCAAGATCGGATGTCCACCCAGGCTCCTCAGCATCATCAGATCCTTCCACAAGGACATGAAGGGCACTGTTGTCTTCGATGGCTCCACATCAGACCCCTTTGACATCCGAAGCGGCGTGAAGCAGGGCTGTGTTCTTGCACCAACCTTGTTTGGGATTTTCTTCGCTGTCCTGCTGAAGCAGGCCTTTGGAACTGCAACAGAAGGCATCTATCTCCGGACCAGATCAGATGGAAAGCTCTTCAACCTCTCCAGACTGAGAGCAAAGTCCAAAGTCCAGCTGAAATGTCTTCGTGACTTCCTCTTTGCCGACGATGCAGCTGTCACTACCCACTCTGCCAAAGATCTCCAGCAGCTCATGGATCGTTTTAGCAAGGCCTGCCAAGATTTTGGACTGACGATCAGCCTAAAGAAAACACAGGTCATGGTTCAGGATGTGGACTCACCTCCCTGCATTACAATCTCTGCGCATGAACTGGAGGTTGTCCATGACTTTGTGTACCTTGGCTCAATGATCTCTGACACTCTTTCTCTTGATACTGAGCTAAACAAACGCATCGGTAAAGCAGCTACCACGTTTTCCAGACTCACAAAGAGAGTCTGGTCCAACAAGAAGCTGACAGAACATACCAAGATCCAGGTCTACAGAGCTTGCGTCCTGAGTACACTTCTGTACTGCAGCAAGTCATGGACTCTCCACTCACAACAGGAGAGGAAACTGAACGCTTTCCACATGCGCTGCCTCTGGCGCATTCTCGGCATCACCTGGCAGGACAAAGTTCCTAACAACACAGTCCTGGAACGTGCTGGAATCCCTAGCATGTACGCACTGCTGAAACAGAGACGCCTGCGTTGGCTCGGTCATGTCGTGAGAATGGATGATGGCCGGATCCCAAAGGATCTCCTCTATGGAGAACTCGTGCAAAGAAAGCGCCCTACAGGTAGACCACAGCTGCGATACAGGGACATCTGCAAGAGGGATCTGAAGGCCTTAGGGATGGACCTCAACAAGTGGGAAACCCTGGCCTCTGAGCGGCCCGCTTGGAGGCAGGCTGTGCAGCATGGCCTTTCCCAGTTTGAAGAGACACTTGGCCAGCAGTCTGAGGCAAAGAGGCAAAGAAGGAAGGCCCATAGCCAGGGAGACAGACCAGGGACAGACTGCACTTGCTCCCGGTGTGGAAGGGATTGTCACTCCCGGATTGGCCTTTTCAGCCACACTAGACGCTGTGCCAGAACCACCTTTCAGAGCGCGATACCATAGTCTTTTGAGACTGAAGGTTGCCAATACTAATACATAGTAGCCTGTTCAAAGTAGAGCTCTGTAACACTTCCCCAAATGCAGTCACATACCATGCTACCATCAACTCTAATATACAGTATTTATAAAACATGGCTGATTGTTAAATCCGTACACTTGCAATATAATGTGTATATCCATATAATGTGCAATATATGACGCAGCCCCTTGGTGCAACTGCATTTTAATACATATGTATACTTGGAGTGAGAAAGAGGAGATTGTGACTTGACCTACAGGCTTTTACTGAGAGCTAAGGAGGGATAAGCTGGCTTTACTGTTGTGCTATGTAAACAGAGTTAATCCAATGAGTTTTACCTTGCGAAAGTCAATTTCAGTCCTGAAACAGCCAGGAATATCTGCCTGTCTTATGTCTCCCTAGCAGCATTGAGCTTCAAGACAAGACAAAAAATACAATAGGAATGCTAATTATAATATCTTTATCTTGTTATACAAATCTATTATTTCTTTTGCTTATCAAAATTTTAACTGTTAATCCATTTTTAAAATATTCAAAGGGTATTCTGGGGATCTGAATCAGAGCGCGATACCATAGCCTTCCAAGACTGAAGGTTGCCAACAACAAAAAATTCTGGGGATACCTTTGTTTGGACCAATAAAAAAAAGACACATCCTCTTAAGTGATCAAGTTTGCCCAGAACCTTTCAGCAGCTTGGGTGCTAAAAGCAAGAATGGGGAGAGGAACTGCTGGATCTGGTGAAATGGCTCCCAAATGTCTGCATTTTATAGAAGTCATCAGATGGATATACAGAAGCTCATGCTGATCAGCTAGTGATCATTTGTTTTCCACTGGGTGCTCCCTACCCTCAGCTGTACAACAGAGCATGCAGAAGTCCTGTTTGCTAGTCAAAACAAAATGATCACTGGAAAAAAGTTAATACTGATTGGCTATGAAGCGGTTTCATATCGAGTCTGACATTACCTAGTGCAGTACTAAGTCCCTGGGGTTTGTTCAGGTCAAAACTGATTCCCCCTACTCGCCTCAGCCGTACCAAGGAGTTAATGGATCCAAATAAAATTTAAAGGCAGACATAGCAGCATGATTTATGCTGGTCAGTTTAGAACCCAACCCATCCTTTATAGTTACTGGTCTGCTTTCTTCTCCCACCACCTGGTCTCCCAACACTCCACTAACCCACTTCATAGTGAAGCTCATGTGTTCATCCTACTTTAATCAATGTAGTTTGCATTTTATTTGTTCCATACAGTTCAATACAGGATAAACAGGAAACAGCTGTTAGACATGCAAAGCAAGTAAGGAAGTTGCAAGGGCTCAGCATCTGATCATTTACAATATAGCAAGGAGTATTTTCCCAAACTTGTTCCAAAGCACTGAAAAGATAGATAAGAGCCCTTTTCTCTCTCTCCCCACATGTTGCTGTCCCAGTGCCCCAAATATCAGAGGCACTGATTACGCCAAACCAACACAAAGATCACCCCACATGCCATTTCCTTTTATAGTAGGAGTCATTTGCTTGGTCTTTTGGAGGAAATACTCATGATCCAGTTTGGCTGTTTACTGTCTGATGTTCAAAACTAGTCTCTTCCAGAAAAGCTTGGCAATGTGTGGGAGACCAACTAAAATATCAGGCTGCAGGAGTCACTTCCCTTCTGAAGGTAGATCCCCTCCAAATTAGAAGATGCTTGCAGTTCTCAGATTCGAATAAGGGCAAAGAAATCTTGAGTTCAGATGTGATGCCCTCTATCAGACAGATGCCAGCTTAACTACCCTCAAAGGATGCCGATGTCCTCACACCACAGGATAGTGTGTTTGTTTTTTTTTGAGGGGGGGAAGGTTATGTCCTCCTGCATCTCTTCCGCTGGCAAGCTTCAGCATCTGAACTGCAAGAGCTATCAGAGTCATTTCCTGAGGAGGGGGAGGAAGATGGCTGTAAAGAGCTGCAGTTCATGCTCAGCACCCAGCCCAATTTGTTGTGCAGAACTTGCTTGAGTCCTGGTGGGAGGGGCAGTGCCTCTAGCGTGTCCACGTAGTCAGGAAGCAGCTGACGGAGGCGGTAGCAGCAGAGGTACTGCAGGGATGTGTGGCTGGCACAGGAGCGGATCACTTTCATGCTGCTTTTGGCTGCTGTTGAACACACCATAGGGTAGAATCTCTTGTTTTGTAGTTTGGTGGCTGCAACTCCTGAGTGCAAATAGTAAGAAGGAAGCCCAAGATTAATGCAAACAGACAGATTTAAAGAGAGGCTAGCATGTATGGTAAAAACTGAAATGGGCCACAATTCTTTATGGGTAAACAACGGTGATGCTCTAACTGCCCAGAGATCAAGTTGCATCATCCTCAAGATGTTGTACAGTGAAAGACGGTTGCCTGTGAAGTATAACTTCAACATCTGAAGTAAATGCATCCTAGATTTCAGTCAAGCATTACAGCCTCAAAATAAGCCTACTCCAACAGTTAGGCTAACTCTCAGGATTCTCACGTCTCATTCAACAGAAAAACCGCTAAGTCTTGGGCATCTTCCCAGACTTCACATGAATAGCTTATACGACTGCAGAAGGGACTAAAGAGAAGCAGCTTTTAAAAGTCTTTGCCTTGAATGTTCCCCCTTATGTACTCATAAATGCTCCATGATTCCACTCTTGATTGAAGCTAAGAGGTAACTTACCAGAGTGGGGGGGGGGGGGCTCATTTACATAAACATGACAGAAAATGCTCTCTGTTCCTTCCAAGCTGCAGACCACTGCTTTTCTCCTTAACAAGTTTGGCTGGTCTGAGGCCATCCCTGTCCTTGTGCTCTTACCTATGCACTTCCTGTTTTTGAAGAAGGTCAGAGTTCCATGCCAGGTGTCCAGGTGTACCCCAATAATGGAGCCTTGACCAAACCTTGTCGAAAAGTTGATTCTGTCACCCTTGTGATGGAGAAGCCCTAAAAAAAGATAAATGGCAGATAGTTATGACAACACTATAAGATTCCATCCCATTCTCTCATGTTTCTATTTTTCTTGATTAAGACAGTCTAGCAAGAAGACATATACAAGAATGGGATAGTCAGCTAACATGCCTACCTTCACCTCTCTCTCCCCTACCCCCCCCAAAGCAGAAACAGGAATTATTCTTATGGAAGGACCAACTGATAGAATGGAATAGTGGTACTGTAATAAATAGTGAATGCTATTTACCAACTTTACAAGGCTGTTGTACTGTTGCACTACTGTATACAAATTACCCAATACTAAGGGTGACTTGAAGAGCAATTGAGACTTCACTGATCAAGCCACCACAAGTGGTTTTCTGTGTTGGTTCAATACACAATGCTTGTCAGGAAAATGAGATTGCACTCTCAGTAGTGAGCCACGAGGTAAATGCAGCTCATGTGTGTGAACCACCCATGGATCATTTGTCTTGTGAACACCCGTGGATCACTAGCAATCACTCACAGCCCTCCATTCCGGAAATAATTCTTTGCAGCTATTACCTGTGTAGGAAAGCCCCCAGCTGTCTTCATCTTTGCCCAGCAGGCTGCAAAATGTGTGGCGGTACTTGTCTAGATTCACGTCTGATGTTCCAATTCCCACCATCTAGTTGCGGGGAGGAGAGAAGGGAGATGCATACAAAAATTAAATGACCATGTAACATCAAATTGCCAAGTATACGATCAGTGGAGCATTTGCTAAGACAGGGCTTTTGCTTATTTCAAGCAAGTGACCGATTCTATTCTTTGTCAAAACTTGGAGCAGAGCTTCAAGTAGCCAAACACAGTTATGTTTACTGATGCAGCAATGAGATAGAAGCATATGTGATTTGGTTTTTAAAAGGGAAACAAACAAGGCCAGTCCACACTTGCAGCAGCCCACATGCAAGCATCTGGGGACTATTTGCATCTTGGGATGCTTCAGCCTCAGAAGCAGGTATCAAAGTGCCTTTGCTCAACATACCATGTCAGTGCCATAGACTGGCGAGGTCATCTTGATTTCCCAGAAGTGCTGTCCCTCTGCAAGCTCTTTGTTCCCCCGGATGGCAGCAGTGCCACAGCTATAGTCCATGTGGAAGTTCACCTTGCGGTTGTCACATGTCAACAGTGTTGCAGTTGATTTGTTCAGGTCATCCCACACCCAGTCAAAATCTGAAAATGCAGGAAGAGTGGCAGTTATGTACTTGCAACCACTGTTCCCTTTAAGTCACGCAAGCATGCGGAACCCTGGGAAGCCAATCTCCATGCAGTTCGGCATTCCCGGAAGGCTGATGTATGACCTCATTGCCTTGCACCCAGAAATGCCACAGAGCTCCCAAACTGTAGCTCAAGGGGCAGTACATAAAGGCAGGCTCCTTACAGGAAATATTGCACCCCACCTACATTAAACACACACACCCCATTTAAAAGCGAGCGTAATTACTAACAATGTCTTACCTACCCAAGCTTTTCATATCTGTGTTAAAAAAACCTTATTTTATGTGGGGGTTTTAAGAAGCTCTTGTTTCTCTGTTAGCCGAATGCCCCAGAAGACTGTTGGCATGAAAAGAGTTTCCCTAGCTCATGCTAGGTTAGAGCAGTGTATGGCCTCGACAATCTCCTCTGCCCAAGCTCCACAGTTGTACCATACCCACAATCAGAATCAGTTAGGGACTAGACTGAAACAAAGAAGCTCAATTTTACTTGTGGCATCAGCTAGATAGTTTCTAGAGATAAAATTAATCAACACTCCATCCTTTTATAAGGAGCTTTGTTCAGTGCCAACATTCTTGCAAATCACGACAGAATCTCTATGGGGAAGTTCTGTTTCTGACAAATAATCCAGACTTCTCCCCCCCCCCCCGATATATCAATATAACTTTAGTAAAACAAATTAGGCATTTTATCTAGAGCTCCCTAGCTAGCCCATCCAAAGGGGAACAAACATAAAAAAAATATAAAATCAAGAATCTGGTTTCCTCACATTCATCATCTTCGCCACACTGACAGTCTTTGATCCGGTGGATAGCATGGAGGCTTGTGCAATACGGAGCTTCATTCTGATTTTCGCAATTGCAGTAGGACTCTCCAGTAACAGGGATCGCAGTGGGGATGGATGGCGAAAGGGAAGGGAATTCAGGCTCGGAATCAGAATCACTGTGCTGTCAGAGGAAAGAAGATGGGAGCCATTGAAGCCCTCAATACAGCCTGGCTACCCGCAAGTCAGTGCTGAGCCCCACCTCAGTGCATCTGCAGAAGATGTCTGTGCAGTGGCAGGAATTCTTAGAGGGAACACCAATTAAGACTAGCCATCTTTGGCCAAGGAGTGCTCAGTAACCAGCCAGCGTGGCTGGAATAAAGTTCTTCCAGTCTCCGTTCTGGGAATTTTCCTTTTACTCAACCTCCAACTCTAAACAGGTGAAGCTTTATTCCTCTATTCATAACACGTATACTAATTAAGCAAGTTCATGTGGTTGCCAAGTGTGGTTGCCAGCTTGCAAACACAACGGAGCCACCCACAGAAACACTCTTGTAAACAGAAGTATGCCAAAAGATTGAAAATGCTACACTTGCCCATTTAAGGCGATGGCACTCACAGTCCCAAAAAATCCCAAGTGATTACACTCCAGCATTCTTAGCAGGAGGAGGTATCCTGAAGGAAGAGGCTCCTAGAAGGCTGGTTTTGCTTTGGAGGCTGCATTCACTCAGAGTCCTACCTGCCCATCGGAGTCATATGTCCACCCACGTGCTCCAGATGCCAGTGCTGCAGCCCGCGAGTCTGTATCTCGCCGTACGCCACTCAGGACATAGTGCCAGGCTCTGCTGTTGCGCACACGTCTTGCCATGGTGTCTTTAGAGAAGTAATCTGGAAGGGAGAAATAGCTTTATTCAGGACAGCAAGAGAGGTGCAGCCATAGAACCTGACCAATAGGTGCTGATTTTCCAGTCAACCCAATATTGAGAAGCATTCCTTTGGTCACTGGCATCAGTTAATATCCCTATAATATTTATACTATGTACTTAGCATTATACATTTCCCACCCACCATTTCACAATCTTTCTGTTGTGGGCTGGGTGCCCTACATGACATCGTAAGGAAAGAGCATGAGGTATTGCAGCAGCATAATTTTATCTGAAAAGCAACAATGGCATTCATATATACTTATGACAATACCATAATTTTTTGGGCTATTCTAAGGGGACATCAACTGAAGCCACGGCAACGCCCATACACCACAGAGAGCATGTCGCTATGAGGTTATAGTCCCAGACAGTTAAAGAAAATGCCAGCCTCTCACCTAGGTAACCCACAAGGTTCAGCACCCAAACAGACCATGTAAGGCAACCTCAGAGCCAACAAGGAAAAATAATTATTAATTCATAAGTCATGGCTAAATTTCTCCCTATGCAGGGTATTTTAGAGAAGAGCCAAATGAAACCACTTAACAAAGAAGTCACACACACTTCCATGGTCAGCCACATGCAATGTAACCTGTCACTAGCTGATGGTGGCAAGCACACTCCACACCAACTTGACTTTGCATCACCTCCTTTCTGACACACACAGCTTGCCTTTTACTTACTAACTGGCCACATTCACACAGAGTTCTGTCAGAATCGGCATTCACCTCTCATCCTTTGTCCTTATAAATTCAGAAGGGGTGCATCAGAGCCTTCCCAAAAAGCCACAGCTAGTAGAGATCTGGACACATCTCAATCCATCACTATACAGAACTTACCATGCTTCCCCTCAATAGTATTAGAGTTGGGAGGGCACACAAGGACATGTGTACACACAAACACCCTTCCACCCAAAGCTAGAGTTATTTTGACACTGATTACCCACAAAATATGGTCCACTGAGACGAACTTGGAAGACCTGGTTCAACCCCCACTTTTGCCATGGGTTCATTATGCATCCTTGGACAATCGTGTCCACATTGATAGTTCCCCCATTTGCAGGAGTAACCTCATGGCAAAGATACTTGCTGCTGTGTTAAATGCAGGGCTGCCGTAGGGCCCAATTCTATCCAATTTTCCAGCACCAGTGCAATTGCAATGCAACCCCAAGGTAAGGGAACAAAAGTTCCCATACCTTAAGAGGGCCTCTGTGACTACCTCCCCACCACAGGATGCCCCTCCCCTACCTCCCCACAGGTGCATGCCCCACTGGCATGGCTGCACCAGCACTGGAAAATCGGATAGGATTGGGCCCTTAGTCTTCATTCCCTCCCCCAGACACAGGGCTGGTGTGCTTAAGAGCCAGGACAGCAACTGCATTGCACCCTAACCCCTGGAGACAGAGAACTGCGTACTCATTGTACTCCCCACTACCTCTAGCAGTCTCCAGGCTGTCATTGCCTTGGCTTGTATCAAATCACAACTATGTTACTGGTGGAAGTAGAGGCTGAAACATTTAACATTTTAATACATTCTCTGTTTGCTCATCTACTAAATTAGACATGTGTGTGGATGTATGTGTCTTCACACCTGCGCTACTCACACAATATGTCCATCCACACTTATTATGCACTCATGTGAATCTGTCTTTGTGTGTGTGATGTATCTACCTCACTACACATATAGCACACACTCACAAGCCACATCACATCTTTATCTACACACACAACACACTCACTCACGTGCATGCATAAAAACACACTATGAACGCGTATACTGTATGTACAGTGTGAACATTAATATTTATACATCACTTTAAACATTCACAAGCGTGGTTATATAACAAAATATAAAAAACATATCTACTTGTAATACATATACAAGCTCACGGGCAGGAGGGCAGGCACGCATGCATGTGTGTTTTATATGTATGCATTTGCCTCGCCCCACTAGGAATATATATTCACATGTATATTGCTAGCTATGAATACAATGTCTACACACAGCATGCATACTCACATGTGCTCATGTGTGTTATCCACACACAGCCACATGTATATACTATGAATACACTATGATTTTATATGATCTGTATTTATTTGCATTTTTTAAAACTGCATTTTGTGTTGTTTTGTAAGCCGTCTTGAGCACCCCTTTATCTAGGGGAAATGTGGGGTAGAAATTGACTAAATTCAGTGTTTCTCAACGCTTGCCCCCTACTGTACCACTCTGCATGTCTCTCTACTGGAAGTACCACCAGAAGTAACTGGTGATGATGGCACTGCCAGTTGCACCTGGCTTCCCAATGCAGAAGTAATGTGACAAACACCAGTAAGAGGCTCAGGAGGGCTTTTTTCGAGTGTGCAAAAATTGCATGTTGGAGTTCTGCCCGCTTACTGCTGCTTGCTGGTCTCACTGCCAGGCAGTGGGGGGTCCTGCTTGTAGCACTAGGCACCAGCTCAAGTACCACTGGTAGTATGAGCACCACTGGGCTGAATAAACACTTACACACTAATGTAAGTATGTTCAATATATATGCAAGTTCAAAGTGGCTTACAACACATACACACACACACACCTAAAGCTAAGTAAAAATATAAATTCAAAATAGCTTACAACACACACACATGTATACACACACATCTAAAGGTCAATGTAAATATAAATTCAAAGGGACTTACAACACATATAAACACGCACACATATACATACATAAAATTCTATATATACATACCTGTAAGTTCAAGGTGGCTTACAATAAACACACATGTACATACACACACACACACATAAAGCACAATGTAAATATAAATTCAAAGCGACTTACAATATGCATACACATGCACATATATACATAAACATACATATATATACACACATAAAGTTATATATATATCTGTAAGTTCAAAGTGAATTACAGTGTGTGCACACACAAACATGTACATATACACCCATATATACATGTAAACACATACATATACGTACATATATACAAACACACATGCATGTTCGTATACACACACGTGAACACAGGAGGCACCAGAAGTCCTCCAGCCAGGCGAGGGGTCAGGGCGGGACAGGAGGGGGCGGCCCCGCCACGCCCACCGGCCAGAGCGCTGCGGGGCCTCCCCAGGCACGGTTCAGCTGCCACGTGTCCCGCACACGCGTGTCGGCGCGTTCACACGCGCAGCGGCTGCTGGGGCTCCCCGAGGGCCCTGCAGGCCGCGGGATGGGCTCCGTGCCCGCCCCCGGGCTCCGTGCCCGCCGCCCCCACCCAGGGCCGCCCCCAGACCCACCTGCCTCCCCCTCGACGGCGGAACCCCTCGGAGCGCCTCCCTCTGCTCCCTCTAGGCGGGGTATAAACAATCCACGCGACGCGCGCGCTCGCGCCCGCCCGCCCCGGCCGCCCCGGCCGCGCCCATTGGCCCAGCCGCCCCCTCGCGCCCGCCCCCCGCAGACAGGCAGAGGGCGCGCTGCTCACGCTCGCCTCCTGATTGGTCGCTCCACCTCCGAGCGCCCGCCCCCCGTGTGCGCGCGCTCCGTACCCCGACTGCGTCACTTCTCGCAGCGAACCGGGGGTCGCGCCAGCAACCGCTCGCGTCCTGATTGGTCCGTTTGTCTCACGTGATCCCTCTGTTCCCCTCAGCTGCTGAGAAGACGCGGTGGGCGGGGCTAACCGCCTCAGCATCAACCTCATTGGCTCGCCAGGTCACGTGAGCCTCATTTCCTTATCTCGGTTTATTATTTTATTGAAACTAAATCGCGAAGCGTCACGTGAGGGGAGGAATGGTCTCGAGGGGCGAGCGGGGGAGGGTAGAAAAAAAGTCCCGGCGTGACGAAGGAGGCGGATACGTGACGTCACGTCCTCATGTCAACCGCCCTCTCATTGGTGGTGGCGGCTGTCACTCACGGGTGGGGAGGTGGGACCGGAAGTGGCTGGAGGCAACATGGAGCAGGAGGAGGCGGTGGCAGCGGGTGAGCGGCACTTGGAAGGGGAGGAGGGGGAGGCTCCGCAGGAGGGGCCCCCACGACTGGCAGGCCCCCACCTGTTGGCTCTTTGCCCAGGGCAGCAGGCAGCTCCCCTGCTGAAGGCATCCGGCCCAGGTGCAGCACCACGTCCTGTGGCAGGGAGTTCCACGGACTGCTTCCACAAGAGCCCCCTTTAGAGGCCCAGGCTAGCACCACAGTGGCAGGGAGTTCCCCAGGCTGCTTCCCTAAAAGCCCCCTTTAGAGGCGCCCAGGCCAGCACCACACCCTGTAGCAGGCGGTTCCACAGGCTGCTTCTCTGAGAAGCTCAGAAGAGCCCCTGCTGAAGGCACCCAGGACAGCACCACCGTGGCAGAGAGTTCCCCAAGCTGCTTCCCTAAGAGCCCCCTTTAGAGGCGCCAGCACCACACCCTGTGACAAGGGTTTCCACAGGTCAATCACATAGAAACACAAGATCAGCCCTGCTGGATCAGGCCAGAGGCCCATCTAGTTCAAATTCCTGCATCATCTCACAGTGGCCCACCAGGTACCTCAGGGAGTGCACAAGACACAAGAGACCTGCATCCCATTGCCACTCCCTGGCATCTGGCCTTCTGAGGCAGCCTACTTCCAAAACCAGGAGGTTGCCTTTGAAAGGGAATTGGACAGATTTTTGGAGCAAAAGTTCATTACAGGTTACAATCCCTGACGGGTCTGTGCAACCTCCTGGTTTTAGAAGTGGGCTACTTCAGAATGCCAGAGGCAAGGGAGTGGAAGTGGACCCAGGTCTCTTGCTGACTTGAGTCCTCCCTGAGACTTCTGGTGGGACACTGTGCGATACAGGAAGCTGGACGAGATGGGACTTGGGCCTGATCCAGCAGGGCTTTTCCTATGACGTTACCAGTCACTAATATCTAACTCTGATATCACAGCAACACAGCCAAGGAGAAGTATGCAGCCTGGCAAGTGACCACCCAATTGCCAACAGTTGGGGGAATGAGATAATACTTTACATTTACGTAGCACTTTCAAGTGTTCAAAGTGCTTCACATATGCAGGCTGAGTATCCAAAATGCTCCAATATCCAAAATGTTTTGTTATTCATTGTTGTTTTTTTACTATCTCATGCAGTCCAAATATTTTCTGCTACCCTCCCATGCTACACGGGGAATATTTACTCATTTTAACCCATTTCTGCCCACCCCACTGGTGTACACATTTGATGCCTGTTGTGTATATGCAGTATTGGGCAGAAATGGCTGTTCAGCCCAGTCCTGTGCATGTCTACTCAGAAGTAAGTCCCATTAGTGTCAGTGGGGCTTACTCCCAGGAAAGCATGAATAGGATTGGGCTGTGAATCTATAATTCACAACATTGTGAGGTGGGATAGGCTGGAGAAAGAGTGCTTGACCCAGAGTCAGCTGGTGACGTCAGACCGGAGGGTCCTGATGTCACTGGAAGAAGGCCTACCTAGCCAGGCTGATCTTCAGTGCAAGAGTTTTTTTTGTGCTTTCAGGGGGTGAGCAGAGGTGCCTTGGTGACCCAGCCCAGGCTTGGAAACAAAAGAAGCTACCTAATCTAGAGCCAGACTCATCATCCAATTGGCATTGTTGACACTGACAGGCAGCCGCTCTCCAGGGTTTGAGACAGGGGTCTTTCCCAGCACTATCTGGAGATGATTCTAGGGTTTGAAGCAGCTGCTCTGCATAGGAAGCCAGTTTCTGTTGAGCTGGAGCATTATACTGCAATCCTGTCCACACTTTCCTGGGAGTAAGCCCCATCAAACACAATAGGACTTATTTCTAAGTAGACATGTATAGGATTGTGCCCTTAGTCTAGCTCAGCATTGTCAACACTGACTGGCATAAACTCTTTCATGTTTCATGCAGGAATTTTGTCTTCTCCCCTACCTGGGGAAGGTGTCAGGGTATGCACCTGAAATCTCCTGCCTGCAAAGCACATGCTCTGCGCTTTTGCCAAAGCCCCAGTCAGTGGCTTTGCCTCCGGGCCATTCCTCCCAGTGACCTGGGGCCAGCACTGACCTAGTGAACTTTGTGGCTGAGGATTTGAATCTTTGCCTCCCTCTGTTCATAGTCCAGCACTCTACTCGCTGTGCCACACTTTAGTTTGAGGATAACTCAGTGGTAGAGCTCCTGCTTTGAATGTAGTGTAGATGGTTCTGCCGTTCTGAGGTTGGATTAGTAAAGAGCCATGTCCGTAATCCTAGTGTCTCTGCCAGTCAGTGTAGGCAGCTCTGCCAATGGCCTGATTAAGTCTAAGGCAGTTGTCTATGTCCAAGGTAGCAATCAAAGAGACAAAGGAAAAACAAGATAATAATGCTGTGAGCAAATGAGAGGAAGCGCTTCTGGTGTTGAAATAATGCGTTTACTTTAAACTGAGCGTGACTTTTTGTTTTATGGTACTTGCTGTCATGTCCTTGGGCTTTTGTGGGCATCTTATAAGGTAGCCTGTTTAAAGAAGTGCATGGCACTTCCTAACACGTGCACCTATCAGGTTGGTGCTCAGGTCAGTCGTGTCCAGGATCTGTCTAAGATTATGGGCTGGATACAGCATTTGTTGTGATAGACAGTCATTTGTTGTGCTCTTGATTGAGGTCAAGCCTGAGAAGGACTCTGGTTTACACAGGAATCCATTTTTTTCCTCTCAGCACTCATTTAGCACAGTGACACACGTCCTATCTCTCTCTATGCTATTATTGTCTCTGTTGTGTTTGCTTAGGGCCCGACCCTATCCAAATTTCCAGTGCTGGTGCAGCCACAATGCAGTCCTAAGGAAAGGGAACAAACCTTTCCTTACCTGGAGGACGCTTCAATGACTGCCCCCTCTACCAGAGGTTGCAGCTCATGCCCCATGAGCACAGCTGCACCAGTGCTGGAAACTTGGATAGGATTTGGCCCTTATTCAGGCCAGTGGCTCATGTTGGCCTGTACTCTAACTACCTGTGGGTAAGGATGCAGTTGTAATCGTTCCCATGGTTGCTGATGTGCCTTGATCTTAACTGTGTAGGGATCAGCAAGGTTAATGGTGGTTCAGCCATGTGGCAGATCAGCTTCTGGGTCTCTTCCAGGGCTGGCCCATCCATGAAGCTAATTGAGGCAGTTGCCTCAGGGCCCAATCCTCTCCAGTTTTCCAGTGCTGATGCAGTGGGGCGTGTACTGCATCCTGTGGTGGAGGGGCAGTCACTGGGGGCTTCTCAAGGCATGGGAACATGTGTTCCCTAACCATGGGGCTGCATTGTGGCTACACCAGAGCTGGGAAGTTGGATAGGATTGGGCCCTCAGGCAGCAGATTGGCAAGGGGCACCTACCACTCTTTGGCCAATTGCCTTCACAGTTCTTCCTTCTCCCACTCACCAGATTGGAAGAGGAAGAGAGGGACAGGCCAGAAGAAGATAATGTGGCCAATCAGTCTCGTCTCCTTTGCACTTCTTCCTTTTGCAATCCAGGCAGCAGCAGAAGCTGAAACATCTCCTGAGAAGGGTGGGAGGCAGCATTTGGCATGCCAAAGGTCTTGGGCCAGTCCGGAACTCTGGTAGCTTCTTTCTAGCTGTGGCTGTGTAACTAAGGCCCAAATCTCTCCAGATAAGGGGGAGATCACTGTGCTTTGCTTTCCTTGTCCCCTCCCTCAAGCTGCTTTTTGAAGCATTTTGGGGTGGGGAAGGATGTGGTGGTGGAATGTGCATGTGCAGTTTTCTCCATAATTTGCATGCATCAGGGCTTGAACCAGGCCAGCATAGGTGTTACCCTGGATGCGTGACAGTACGTAAATAGTTCCTTATAAATATTTACGTTGTAGATTTGACTGTTGGCCAATAAATGGGTCACTTTTGCTGGCCTCATCTAATTTGAAAATGTAAGCATGGGATTTCTTTTTTTCTTTAGTATTTTATTTATTTATTACAGATACAGGTAAGGAAAATGGGTTAGACTTTGGGGAGGTACTACATAGGTTACATGCGAGGATATCGGCCCTAGATTACAACATGCATGTTGTAATTTATTTATTTTTTGAATAATGTAAGCGTGGGGTTTCAAATGGTGTGACTTTTAGTGGTTAAGAAGCCAAGCTGTGAGCCAAGAAGTTTGTGCTTCTGGTTCTATCTCTGCTGCAAGGCTTGTTATGAGATTAAGATGCAAGAAGCACCATATAAGTGGTATATATTAAGGCATAAAGTAAGAGAAATAAAATGTAAAAATCAGTAATTCTTGCATGGGAAAAAGTAAGCAATTATAATTTGTAAAGCGCTTTTTGCTTGAGCAAAGTGCTTCATGTGTGTTATCTTGCTGGAATCCATACAACAACACTGTAAGGTGAATATTCCCATATTGCAGATGGAAAGATTGAGGCTAGAGGATGTGACTTGCCCAAGGCTATTTAGTGAGTTCATGGCAGAGGCGAGACTCAAACCAGGGAAGTTCTGATTTGCTCCTCAGACCCTTACCTGTTGGGTACCCTCAGCCTGTTGGGGAGCTGGAACGGTAGCCCAAACTGTCAGAGTATCTCTGTAGCCAGTTTTATTAACAATTCATTACTTTGGCACCATAATTGAAGCTCATAAATAGTTATATGCAATCGTGGTGTAGATGTTAATACAGTTTTCATTTATTTCCATCCACACCAATTCATCACATGGATTTATGCTGGGCAAGCAGGTGCATCTCTTGTACTACCGGTGCAAATGCTACGAGTGGCCTTAGTAAGCCTGTCTAACTGTCACTCTGGTGTTCCACCTCCCAAGACCTCCTCTCTTGCCCGTTCAGAGAACACACCTGGTTCATCACCCTGACAGGTGACAGTTTTCAATGGCAGGGAGAGAGAAGGCTGGAAAATAGACTGAAATCATCCCAGAGGTCTTTGGTCCTAACCATTTTAACAGCAGATACGAGAAGAGCTTGTGGACTTGTTACCTTTAGTCGATTTCCTGATGATGTCTGCCAGGCTCATGGGAGACTCTGCCTCCAGCGGTGCTTTCTGGCTTTTCCAGCTCATCTCGTTTTGTTTCCTGGTTTTGTTCCAAGAGTCTTCTTCTCCAAGACCCATGTTCTGATCTCTTTTAAAATCTCCTTGCTCCTCTGCCCAGGAGATGGTATCTTCCACCTCCAAACCTCCACTGTAGTCCTCAAATTCTGAAGCCATTTCATCCACCTGCCTGTACGAAGCTGCAGGAAATTCCTTCATGACTCAGGTGCTCCCAACTCATTCACCCTTTTTTGTCCCGAGACCGTGATCATGTAATAGCCATGTTTACGTTCCCAGAGCATGACATCCTGTATGTCTCTCATGCAAGGGCCAGTGACTGAGGTGCCTTGGAATCCTTAATTGCTGCTTGCCTCGGAATGAGGATCTTCCTCAGTTGCCATCAAACCTGCCGCAGTTGTTAAGTGCAAGTGTTGGCGATAACAAAGATAATTGCTAATTTGGGTGGGAAAATGTGTTGGCCGCCCTAATAAATTTGCAATTCATAGTGGGCATTGGTCTCAGATACTGTGGGAACTCATCCATTAAGCTTTTAGTGAAGGCAGCTATAATTGGATGGCTTCCATATTCAGCACATTGGCACAGCCAAGTACACCGGCATGGAAATGAGAGCCAGATCAAGCATTGCCATAAACACTGGGTTGTGGTATTTCGTTGTGGTTTTGATGGTTGTTTGATTATCTTTTCATGTTGTTATTTTCATCAGATGGATGTCCTCCCCCTTCCACAACCAGTGTATACAGTCTTTTCCAGCTGGTTTCAAGTCATGGTTTGATGGGGAATTCAGGGCAAGTGCAGAAACATGACTGCGTTCCGGCTAGCTGAAGGCAAGCAAAGGCAGTGACCCAGGCTTTCCCCAGAAAAGTCGATGGGCCAGTGAAAAGGGAAGAGGTGCAAGGGAGGGAGCTTTAAAAGGGCATTCTGTGCATTGGCCACATGTAGAAAGGAGAAGAGAGAGCCAGAGGCCAAGTGTAGCTTTCAGTTTCTCCAGGGCCGGAGCCAACAGGCAAGATCCCAAGATGAAGCAATTTGGCTGGAGTCTTGAGGCAGGAAATGCAACAGCCAGGGATTGACGACCCCAAATGCTGAGAGTAAAGGGAACCTGAAGCATAATCCTAAAGAGTCATTTGGTGGGCTTGCAGTGAGGTGCAAGGTGGGGGAAGGTGGTCAGTGGTGATTTGTTGGGGGACCATTTTGCTGTCGATAAGCGTTCTTCAGTTTGGAGGAAGGGAGAGTTGCTTGGCCTTGGTCCAAGTGCACAGAGTGTCATATGCAGAATAAGGGAGGACTGAGTGCAACGTCTGGGGGTTTCTGTGGACAAGTTATACCCTCCAGAACAAAAGATGGCCATAGAATTCCAGGGCGGAATAGCCTGGGATGGCCAAGGCAAGAAAACCTCCAGCAAAACAGTAGATGGGATGATGGTGGAGAACGAGTCCCCATTCTAAACAAAAGTGCAGTTTGACTCACAATGGCCTTGAGGATATTTTCGCTGTTCAAGAGGCTCTGGTTGAGGCAGCAGTTGAGAGAGATCCTCAGGCTGGGCAGGGCTTGGTGTAAAAACACCTGGGATTGGCTTTAGAGGACCAGGCAGGATGCCCTGTGCTTAATTGGATTTGGGGTGGAGATGCACTTATCCCAAGGAAGACATTTGCACTGGAGGAAAGGATTCCTCTTTCCTGCCAGTGTTTCCTGGGTTATGGCCCAATCCTATGGAAGACTAGTACTGGTGGAACACGGGTTTTGCCAGTGCAAGCTGCCGCATAGCAGCCGTAAGCACATCTACCTGCTAGAAAGCACATCTGGCCACATGGAGCAGGTCAACGCCTGGTGACCAGTTCACATTTTAGTAAGGGATGTTGGATGATGGGAGTGTTGCTTCCGAAGGGATAAGAAACAAATGGTTTCCTTTCCTTCCAAGAGCACAAGGATGTGTAGTTTGCCCTGTGGTTGTTAGGGCAGAACATACACTCCTGGGGTTTGTGCTGGGCTCTTGGAGGAAGGGTGGATTTATCTCACTTCTCTTGGCCCTGAACAGCCTGCATTTCGCTTGAGGATCAGTGTGCGGCTCTGCCACGAGCCCAACTCTCTGGCCAGGTCCTCAAGGCCTGTGTGCTGTGGCTCAGAACAATGTGCTAGAGTGCGCCCCTGCCTTTTGAGCTTGGGGACAGGGCTGAGAGCAGACCTCTTTCAGCCTGAGCAAACAACTGACCACTTGGCAAAGCTAGAGAAAGGCAGAAACTGAACCTCAGGCCCAGCTGTGAGCTTTGAAAGACTGAGAGCAAAGTGGGAGGACATAACTAGAAAATATTTTTCTTTGAGCCTGATATGAAAGGATTTGAAATTCCCAATTAAAGTGGCTTTAGGGGTGCTTCTCTTTTATCCAGCCAATTTTGGGTTGACTCAGTGAAACTGATGGCTCGGAGGCCAAGTTGGCATTTGTGGACTTTCGTTCGTTAAAGTGCATGTTTAATTAATGTATAGGATTTGCTGCTACAAGATGTAGCGATGACTCCGGCTTAGATGGTTTTAAGAGGGGATTGTCGCGCACTGGAGAGGACACTCTGTTCCAGAACCACCATTCAGAGTGCGATACCATAGTCTTCTGAGACCGAAGGATGCCAACATTGTCTGTCTGTGGCTGTGTGCATGCTGCACAGCTAAACGGAACCTCAGAATCAGACTATATCTGAGCCAGTTGCTCAGGAATCAAACACACCCAGAGCGTCTCAAGAAAATTTGCACATTCCCCTTAGTGAGTGTCCCATGTTGTGTAGAACCCACATCTCCAGGACTAATATATCAGCCCAGCAACCTTGCTCTTTGGTTTAGTTGTGGCTATGCTGCAAAGTAGAGGCACCCTGGTCTTTCTCTCCTTCCACTTTCCCTTCTTGCGGTTCTCTAGTGATCTTCACAGCATCTCTGGGCTGCAAAGCTGAGACAGCCAGGCACTGGGTACAGCCAGGCTGGTCTGTCGTGGTTCCACCCAGGGTTCACCAAACCCAGGAGTCTTCAGGGTTTTAACAGGACTAGATTAATGAGTGCCTTCATGCGCCGCTCAGAAGATTCCTTAGAGGCATTTGGTGGGTCACTGTTGCAAACAGGATGCTGGATTACGCGGGCCGTGAACATCATGTAGCAGGGCCTTATTTGAAATAAAGTCAACCCAAGTGCCATGTTGAACTGCTCATCTCTGCTGTGGATTTATGAACTAAGCTGGTCAAGTCATATCATTTGGTTGCAGTTTCCCACTTGTGTTAAAAATAAAAATAACCGTTCACATACTGCATCTATTTACAAAATGCATGAATTCATGTAAGCATGATATTTTCTTCTTTAATATCAAAGAATAAAGGTTGCAAAGCCTGTTAAAGGGGAGTGTGAGGTCAGTTCCTCAAGTTCTGTGTCACAAAATCTATGATAACCCTTTATGTCCCTTTATGCGCAGCAACTGTTACCCTGCACATGCCTGATCTTGTCTGATCTCGGAAGCTAAGCAGGGTTGGGCCTGGTTAGTACTTGGATGGGAGACCACCTGGGAATACCGGGTGCTGTAGGCTTATACCATAGTCTTTCCATGCCTGATCTAGTCTGATCTCGGAAGCTAAGCAGGGTCAGGCCTGGTTAGTACTTGGATGGGAGACCGCCTGGGAATACCGGGTGCTGTAGGCTTATACCATAGTCTTTCGAGACTGAAGGTTGCCAACCATTTATGTTCCTCTCTTCAAAGGATATGGGACCCTCCCCCTAGGGGTTTGGTTGGGTGCTGTGCTCGTTCGTAGCCTGTTTTTCAGTACCAGGGTTCATGCGTATAGAAAGGCTGTACAGAAATGTGTACAGAAAGGCCAGGGCGGGAAAAACCAGTCCGAAGCCCTGGGGAGCCACTGCCAGGCGCTGCTGAGCTTATCAGATCCATGGTGTGACTCTGTCCCTTCCAACCACCTTCAGTCTGTGCCAGTTCCCAGTGTGCTCCTATGCTTGGCCCTGTCTCATTCTGGTCCTCTTGTGCCTTCCAGAGAGGGGTAACCTGGCTGGGGTCCAGCACATTGTTTTGGTGCTTTCGGGGAAAGGAGGCGTGGGGAAGAGCACCATCTCAACCGAGCTAGCATTGGCGTTGCGGCAGGCCGGCAAAAAGGTAGGCGCCATTGTGTGTGGAGTGGGGGTGTGGTGAAAAATATAAGCGAGACCTGGGTTCCCTGTGCTGCTTGAGCCAGGACGCTTACTGAGTAATCTTGAGCCAGTTGCCCTCTCCGACCCTTGACCTCCCTCCTGAGGTGGTTGCAAGATTGAAAGGGCAGACCCACCCATGCTACCTCCAGGAGAAAGACATTATAGTTGTCATAATTGTCTCCCCCTTCTTTTCGTGCCCCCATTTGTAATTTGGGACTTTTTCTTGTCTTAAATATTTGAGCCCTGGGCTGTTTGGTAGTCTCAGTAGAAGGGGCCACAGTCACCTTTATGGATTGGTGTTTCTCCTCATCCTTAGGGTATGTCAACCACACATATCACATACTCTGTCAGTGGTGGTGTTGCAAGGTGGTGCAGACCACACCAGGTGATGCACTCTGGGTGGGGGGTGACACCACTAATAGCCAAAATTGTGAAGTCTTGGTGTTTTTGAATAATACCATCCTATTATATATCATTTGATGTGGAATTTCATATAGAATTGAGCGATCTATATTCTGTCAAAAATTGTGGACAGATAACCAGAAAAGGAAAAACACAACTGCAAACACAACAAATGTAACACAAAGTGGCTTTTCCGAACTCAGAACTGACCAATGAGACTGATGGTTCTGAGAGCCAATGAAGTGTTCTTATGACGCAGCAGGGAACCAATGAGGTGTTAGTATAAGTCAGCCCTGATTGCCATGTATCAGAACTAATACTAGAACTCTTATTCAGTTGTGTGAGTGCCAGATGCAAGGGAGGGCACCAGGATGCATGTCTCTTGTTATCTGGTGTGCTCCCTGGGGCATTTGGTGGGCCGCTGTGAGATACAGGAAGCTGGACTAGATGGGCCTATGGCCTGATCCAGTGGGGCTGTTCTTATGTTCTTAACTACAATTCCCAGGAAGCCTTGCAGGTCTCTTGTTATCTGGTGTGCTCCCTGGGGCATTTGGTGGGCCGCTGTGAGATACAGGAAGCTGGACTAGATGGGCCTATGGCCCGATCCAGCGGGGCTGTTCTTATGTTCTTAACTACAATTCCCAGGAAGCCTTACAGGTCTCTTGTTATCTGGTGTGCTCCCTGGGGCATTTGGTGGGCCACTGTGAGATACAGGAAGCTGGACTAGATGGGCCTGTGGCCTGATCCAGTGGGGCTGTTCTTATGTTCTTAACTACAATTCCCAGGAAGCCTTACAGGTCTCTTGTTATCTGGTGTGCTCCCTGGGGCATTTGGTGGGCCACTGTGAGATACAGGAAGCTGGACTAGATGGGCTTATGGCCTGATCCAGTGGGGCTGTTCTTATGTTCTTATGTTCATCAGGTTGGCCACTGGTTTTTTGTTGGGTACTGATTTATTGGGTGACCTGTACTGTTGTATATGAAAATAAAGTGAATGGGGGTGACATCAACCCTAGTGATGCCACTGCATTTAAGTTGTGTGTATGATATTGTAATTTATTACGTATGGTCTTGTATGGGAGGAGATCCATCTTGGGGGTGATGCAATGAGGTCTCGCACCGAGTGATGCAAAAGCGAGTGACGCCTCTGGCTGTCATGTGTGTCTGGTACTCTTCACTGCTGCCGCCTTCTGCAGCAGTTATGGGGCTAATCAGACAGCAAGATCTCTCTCTCTCTCTCTCTCCTCTGCCAGACCCAGTGCACTGCATGCAGCCCCTACTGGCCTCCTCCTCCTACTTCAGAACCAATTCTACTGAAACTGAAATCAATAGGCTTGGACATGCCTCAGCCCCCCTGAGAATTTCTTCCCCAGATTAAGAAATGCCCTCTTTCTCAGGGACTAGTCAAGTGCCTTTGTTGAGGCTCAGTGTACAAGAGGTCCCAAATTTAATCTCTAGCTGTGGCCCAAGCAGGGAAAGATGCACAGTTATAGCCGGCTGAAGGGAGTTAGGGCCAGCAGCCATATTGGGGTAACAGTGCAACCCAGTTGAGTGTGGTTCTGGAATGCCTTCTCCAGCAGGAACTTGGGGCTGGAACTGGGGTGAAGCAGTAGCTTTGAGTTGCAGATGAGCACAGGCTTGCCTTGCCCATCCTCCCCATATCTCTTCTTCCTTGTTTTATTGCTCTGTGTTTTGAAATAGAGCTGAGCTGGAAGCTGGGAGAAGCACCAACCTGCTTCCAAAAGAGGATGTCCAAAAAGGAAGTGGGGGGGGGGCTTGCTTCTTCTGGTGTCCTAGCTCCACTCTCCTGCTCAGTTTCAAAACACGGAGCGGTTGAGCAAGGAGGAGGAAGAAGGGAAGACAGGCAGGAAGAAACCTTTTCTTCACCTGTCAGCCAAGCAGAGAGGGTGGAAGTGGCCCAGGGTGCCAGGCGTGAGTCATCGTAGCTGGGAGAACGACATCCGTCTAATAGCAGCCTGTCTTGCCACTTCCGAGCCGCATGTGTTGCACTGGTGCGTGTCACGACTAATTACTGCCCTGGTCCCAGATGAGTCGGTGCCGCTTTTCTCATTTGGTGAGTGGATGGAGCCTGAGCGTGTTTTGGGAGGAGAGGCGGCACGTGGGGAAGTGAAAGCCAGCTGCAGCACCCCAGACCCATTGGCCTTTCCTGCTGGCAAAAAGATTCCACCAGAGGGAAAGGCAGAGCATGGCGGGTGCCTGAGTTTAAAGCTTTTCTTGTGTCCTTTTGTGCTTTGCTAAGAGGAGTCAGGCTGCACCACCTGAGTTTTGTGACCTTTTGGCCCCCTCTGTGTTTTAATTTTGCTCTATGTGGTGTGTGTGTGGGGGGTGAGGAATGATAGTGGCTATTGATTTCACTGCTTTTCCATCTGCTGTTGTGGAATTAAGGTGGTGTTCATGGGGGTTCCCAAGCGTTCTCCCATCTGGACTTTGGCCAGACTTATAGCAGCTCAGCTTTGACCGGGGTCCCTCTGCTGCCCCTCCCTGAGTTACGTCCAGAGCCAAGGTGCTGTGCTGGCCTAGCAAAATGATTTTTTTTTTTTCTGAAATGACCTCCCATTTCTGTTCAAATGCAGGTCGGGATCTTGGACGTGGACCTCTGTGGCCCCAGCATCCCTCACATGTTCAAAGTGAGGGGCCATGACGTTCACCAGTGCGACAGTGGCTGGGTGCCGGTTTTCGTCGACCAAGACAAAAGCATCTCCCTCATGTCCATCGGCTTCCTCCTGGAGAAGCCGGATGACGCTGTGATATGGAGAGGACCGAAGAAAAACGGTACGTGCATGTTTAGACACTTAAACACCGACTTTCCGCTAACTCACACCCATACACCCTAAAGTGGTGGTCAAGAAATAAACCAGAAATAAAGCCATCCAAACAAAGCATCATCCAGCAGAAGAATCACAATAAAAGGAGGAAGACCATAAAGCAACTGGCAGCTAAAGGTCAAAAGCATGCAAAAAAAGTCCTTGCTATCCGTCAGAAAGATAAAGAAGCTGGGCTCAGACATCTCTCCCTTGGCGGGAGAGTTCTAGAGCCTGGATGCAACTGTAGTGTCTGATATGGGTGGGCCTTGGAGATGGGCCTCCCTGCTAGCCTTGGCAAACGGACAAGTTTGTCTGGCTGAAGGCTGGCCTTTAAGGATTCTGGACCTGAGCCTTTGAGGACTCTAGAGGCATGGAATGTTTTGGCCTTTACTAAACGAAACCGGGAGACCAAAGTTGTGAAGGTGCTGCTGCGTAGCAGTGGGGGACCAGTCATGATGGCAGTTGAGGGAGTAGGGCGTAGAGTCGGAAGCAGGAGATTCACAGGAAGTGCATCCAAGGCTGGGATTATTGGAAATCCTACCCATCCCTTCCCACTTCTCCCCTGGATCTGTGTCTTCCCTCCTCTGGTATGTAGTTGTAACTCTCAAGGCCAGAACTCAACACTTTCAGATGAAAAACTCTGTGAGTTGGTGGAGGTGCACAAAGCACGATGGCCAGGTTTGTTCTTTTGGGAGCCTGTTGCAGTTTTTAAAAAAACCCTGTATTTTTCCTTCCTTGGGATTATCCCAGTTCTCGGCTGGAATCGGCGCTGCCTCCTGTTTCGTTTTTGTCCTTCTGCTCCCTTCCCAAAGCTGCAAGGCCACTTGCAGGGGCAAATTTCTGCTTAGGGGCAAGATTTTCAGCAGCAAAGGGGTGCAAGGGTACCATTTGTCTCGTTCCAGACTGAACATGCCTTCCAGCCCACCAACCCACTGCTGTTCTAATGCCTTGTTTAGTCTGTTGCTTCATTTCAGCAGCTGAACTGTATCCAGGGCCTTCAGTTTACACTGTTTGAGTTCCCTGTGTGTATTTTCCCTGAAGCCCCTTCTGCATGTAGGTTTTTGTTTGGGTGTCAGCAATAGCCTGGGGTTATTTCCATACATAAAAATGCCAAACCTGTTCTCCGGACATCTTTTCAGCATCGTGTGGGAAAAATCTTCACCCTTGAAGGAAGAGAAGGGCTGTTGTTTTTAAGTAGTGAGGTTCCTGTATAGGACCCAAAATATCATAACTGAATGGAGTCATGGAGTGGGCACTTGATAATCTCAAGGAAATAGTCTGAACCCATAATCACCTGACCTTGTGTCCCATACCTTCCCCCTCATCCCGCAACTGAGCACAAGTTGGCATTTATATGATCTCTGCTTGCTTGGCAAAGAGGTCCCTTTTAAGTCGTGGTTCTCTTGTTATATATTGGTGGTGATTCATTCCAGAATAGGATCCCACCCTGCGGCGATTTGCTGCTGCCTCCATTCTGCCTTTTTTTTTTTTTAAGATTGTGTTCTCTTGGAGCAGAGAACCATCTCCTCATTCCTTTTACTTTGTAAATGGTTTTGAGAATTGTTGTTAAGTGATATATAAACGTTATCAGCTCTGGAACTTCTTGGGCCTGGTTTGAAGCTTTAGCACAGCTCTGGCAGCGGCTACGGAAGCAACCAGCCCACAAAGAGCTGGAGTCATGTGTGGCTTAGAAGCAGAGGGAAGACCTGCCACTTTTATCCTTAGGTTCCTGGAAGTGATTCTTGTTGATTAAAGCATACTTATAGATTGCTTCTTGCTTTGCTGCCTGGGGCAGATCTCCTAAAGCTGCCCACTGCCCATTTTAAGCCATGTCCGGTGGCTACAAGGAGCACTCTCTGTGAAAATGCAGCCCAGTGCATGTAGTGACATGTCCCTTCCTGACACTCTCCTCCTCCTGCTTTGCATGGACTGTGCTTCTCGTGGACAGTTGCTGTGCAGTGAAGCAGGAGATCAACACAGGGTCTACGGCTTCTGAAACTAATTGGGAACGGGATGCGATCTCTGCAGATAGACATTCTTAATGGCTGCATCCCTGTCCTGAACAATATGCTCTCTGTTCTTTGCTTCTGACAGCGTTGATCAAGCAATTTGTCTCCGACGTAGCCTGGGGAGAATTGGACTTCTTGATTGTGGACACCCCTCCTGGAACATCTGATGAGCACATCTCTGCAGTGGAAGCCCTTCGGCCCTACAAGCCACTGGGGGCAATTCTGGTCACGACTCCTCAGGTATGGGCTGCTGGCTGTTTTATTTTATTTTTATTTTAAGTTTTATCTCTGTGTTGCCTTTCCTCATCAAGAGCACCGAGCAATGCTTGTGTCGCCACTTGGTCTGAAGCAGCATCAACATACCAAACTAACATACCAAACATAACCAAAACGGCCAGGCTGTTATCAACACAAGTGTCAGAAGCAGCCGCTATTCCGACTCCTGCTTTAGTGGTTCACAGCTGGTCCAGGCCCACTTCAGACCCCAGCCTGTAACCCAGTGTTATTCAAACTGTGTGGCGCGGCTCTTTAGGGAGGTGCCAGGAACTGAAAGGAGAGGTGCGGGATGTCTTCTCGCAGCAATACAGTCACATCCCTGGGCAGAATACGAGCCTGTCTTCTGGCCTCTATCAGCTCTCCCCCTCCGTCAGCTGCGAGAGTGGCTGCTGCCACCCCGCCCTCTTCTCCCTCCACTCCAAGGCTGCTGCCTTCTGTGTTCGCTGCTTGTTGTTTGCGAAGCTCTCCTTGATCCTTGTCTGGTTGGTTCCTGGTTCCAAGCCTGGGATCGCTTCTCATCAAAGTGAAATCTCTCTTTTCAGCCCCTTCCCTCTTCCACTCCCCCTTTTCAATCTCCAAAACCTTCCCGCTTTCCTCCCCCTCCCCTTAAAGTTGTTTCCATGCAGTTGGCAAAGGGGGAGGGGAGAGACAAGCACACACTTTACTTGGCCAGGAGCAGAAAAAGGGTACTGTTTTAAAAGTGATTTATTAATCTTGTTGTTTGACTGAAGAGGAGAGACTGTATTTTTAAAGTGATGAATCTTGCTATTTGAAGGGAATACTTAGCAGCCATTGATGAAGTGATTGCCAGCCCAATCCTATCCACACTTTCCTGGGAGTAAGCCCCATTGACTCTAATGGGACTTACTTCTGAGTAGACACGCATAGGCTTGAGCTGTGCATCTTCTAGTATAGGAGACAAATCAGCTTCCTAACCAAACCCTTATCAGCTCTGATATATTTTCATGGTCTATTTTTGTTTTCCCCACCAGCTGCTAGAATAATTTAATTTCATTAAATTAATAAAGGGTTCAATCCTATCCAAGGAGAATGGGAGAAATGACTAGTTGGATTGGGGTCCACAGGGGTGTGTGTGTGTAATGTTGGTCAGACTGGTTGTTCACAAAGTTCATTTGATAAAACAATTCTATTGGTATGCTTACAAAATTAAAAAAATGAGTCCTCCTGGACCAGACAAAATCTACCTACTCCAGCATCCTGTCTCTAACAGTGATCAGCAGCTGATCATTTATAAAGCATGTATATTGCTGTGTATTGATAATATATTTTTAAGATCTGCATTTAATTAATGATATGATTAATTTAATATAGTTGATATTTCTGGCCACTTCCTGTTTAATGATGTCACTTCCAGCCCTCAGGAACATGATGGGGAGTCATGGCCAACAGCCACAGGGGTCAAGGGAGCCACTGGCTGGAAAAGTTTGAGTACCACTGCTGTAACCCATGACCCACCTTTGAAGACCCATAAGAACATAAGAACAGCCCCACTGGATCAGGCCATAGGCCCATCTAGTCCAGCTTCCTGTATCTCACATCGGCCCACCAAATGCCCCAGGGAGCACACCAGACAACAAGGAGATCTGCAAGGCCTCCTGGGAATTGTAGTTAAGAACATAAGAACAGCCCCACTGGATCAGGCCATAGGCCCATCTAGTCCAGCCTCCTGTATCTCACAGCGGCCCACCAAATGCCCCAGGGAGCACACCAGACAACAATAGACCTCATCCTGGTGCCCTCCCTCTATTCTGTGTAACTATTAGAGGTGGAGAATATCTGTGCTCCATTGAATCTGGTCTCTCATCTTTCTCTTTTTAAAAAAAAAACACACCTCTAAGCAAAAATGGTGGTGAGGGTGCAGCCTGCTTGGGGATCCTGTCCTGCCAATTAAAGACCACCACCACATTTCCCAAAACATTTCTGCTATTGTCACATGTTGACACTAGGGGGTGCTCTTGTTGCAAGCCCTGACTGTTCTCAGACCAGGATCTGCCTTTAATGCCCAGTCTGCTAAATGGAAAGCAGGTCTCATGTTTTACCACTACCCCACCACTCTCCTCTCTTCCACACGTGCTCTTTTGCTTCCTTTTCCTATCTAAGGGATGGAAGCAGTGGAGGTGAATGGGCAGACAGAGGCAGGAAGCCCCTGCCAATTTTTACTAAGACAACTGCCTAAGGCCCAATCCTATCCAACTTTCCACACCGGTGCAGCCGCAATGCAGCCTGGAGGTAAGAGAACAAATATTCCCTAACACTGAGCAGGCCCCTGTGACTGCCTCCCCACCAGAGTATGCAGCACACACCCCATTGGCATGGCGGCACCAGCCCTGGAAAATCGGATAGGATTGGACCTTAAGTTGGCCTCACTTCTGGCCTGCCCCACCTGAACTCCCAAAGGAATCATGATGGTCTTCCTTTCTTGCAGGAAACTAGTCAAGACATTTTATCTTTACGAAGGCTGTGTGGTGTATATATATTTTTTAATTTCAATTATATTTATATGGTATGGTTTTGTTTTGGGGTCTTGTGTATTTATTATAAAGATGCTTTGTTACCTTCTGGGAAACTAAATGTTAGCATAAATAAATGAAGCCCAGCACACCATTCTCATCCTGCAGGCAGTATCCGTGGGGGATGTGAGGCGAGAACTGACATTCTGCAAGAAGACAGGTTTGCCAGTGCTTGGGATCGTGGAGAACATGAGCGGCTTTGTGTGTCCACATTGCTCGGTGAGAACCAGAAGCAGATTTAAACTTGGCAGTTGCGAGGATTTTAAGCCTAGGGGTGAGAGAGAAAGCTGGGCTGCACTGCTGGTTTCTTGAAAGTGGGCAGAATAATCACCACCAACATGCTTAGAAGTATTTCATACTGTGTTGAACAAGGCTTGCTGTTATGTAAGTGTGCACAGGTTTGTAGCCCAACTTGGTCTGAATAGCTTAGGGGAGTCCAAGAACGGCCTCCAAGGATATGCAGACAAACTGAAAAGTTTCTTTAAAAACAAATCATGCTTTTAGCACCCTCAATTTACCGAGGAAGAAATAACAGGTCTTGGGTAACCCGGCTGGACATCAGGAAGAAATTCCTGATGCCAAGGAAGGTGGTGGATTCTCCCTCACTGGAGATCTTCAAGCAGAGGTTTGACTTGCACCTGCTGGAGATGCTCTAGGAGAATTTCCTGCTACAGACAGGGGTTGGACTAGATGACCTTGTGGGTCCTTTCCAAGTGTATGATTCTGTGATCCCTACCCTGAGGAGTTTCCAGCTTAAATGTTGAAAGACAGGAGAGAGACAATGCAGTTAGAGAAAGAGGGAGAGTGTCATAAAAGGGGATGAATGTATGTGAATGCAGTTGTTTTAGGACATACATTCTCCTTGCCTCTTTCTCACCCCAAATTCATTGGGTAAAAGTTGCTTTTTAAAAACATTTTTACTCTGCCTTCAAGTGGCTCTCAAACAGCTGCTTTATGCTGTAATGCCTGATTGTCAGCTGTGATGTGATGCTTTTTTAAATTCATCATTTTGACGCTTGGCATGGTTTCCTAGTGCTTCCGGGTCACTGTTCTCAGCTTCCCTTCCTTCCCCTTGAGCACCCCCGCTAGAGACTGGCACCTGGCCAAAGCCTCTGGTGGGTGAAAGACCTCTGGTCTCTTCCCCACTTTCTAACTTCCAAGTGTTGACATTCTACTTGCTTCTTGGTGAGGGACGTGTGTATAAAGTCAGAGCAGCTGCTTGAGCATCTGACAACCCTCTCCCTTGCCAGGTCACAGCACTTAAATGGGTTGCTAGGGGAGAGGTGGGGCAGGGCAGAGGGTGGCATTCGTCACAGGAGAGCCCAACTTTGTAAGCTTGTGATGATTTAAAAGCCAGGCAGTTAGTGGGCCAAAAGATGATTCTGCTAAAAAGTCTAGATGTCGCGTGCAAGGCTTGTGCTCTAGGAGGTAAGCATGTCAATGGCCATGCAGTTCTCATGAGGGATGTGGCAGATTGGCTGTACTGGAGAGAATCTCCCCCATTCTTTTCATGGATGGGTGGGAAATGGGGGAGGTCAGGTCACCCCAATAGGCAAGGGAGGAAGTGTGTGTTGGGAAATAGTGGAATCCTCAGCTGCTCAAGAAAGTGGTTATGACCACCAGTCCGATGTCATCTTTTAAGTTCTCCTCTCTGAGCTTAAATCCTTTGTCACAATCTGTGTCTACGTCTTCTGTTCCAGGAATGCACAAATATCTTTTCCAAAGGCGGTGGGCAGGAGCTGGCCAAACATGCCGGAGTCCCATTCCTAGGTGAGTACCCCTGTGAATCTAGAGCAAGGGTGTCAAAACATAAGGTCCTCGGGCTGGGAGCAGCCCTTGGAATCCAGCCCCCATGATAATTGGGCTCTGTCATATCTTGAAAATATGAACAAGATTTGCACATTTTTCTCTTCTGTCATTTGCAGCTAATGAGTTTCTAGGTGAGAACAAAGTGCTTATTTCTGGCCATCGTCTGCTTAATGATGTCACTTCTGGCCTTCAGCGGGGACCAGGAATGCTAACTTTGGCCCTGTGTATAAAATGAGTTTGACACCCCTGATAATACAGTGTACCCTCTGGTGGAGGGTTAGAGTGGAGTAGGCTTTAAATATCTTTATTAACAATCGCATGGCCTCTTAGAGTGACTAACAAAGAAATGCCCGCCACACAGAACATTTCACAGAAGGGCAAGTAGAATTCTGTAGATTGCTAGTTCTGGAGGAGAACTCTTAGAACATAAGTACAGCCCCGCTGGCTCAGGCCATAGGCCCGTCTAGTCCAGCTTCCTGTATCTCACAGTGGCCCACCAAACGCCCCAGGGAGCACACAACTCTGGGACAGCTGAGCAGGGCGTGAGTGACTAATTCAGCCTGAGGAGAGTCCTTAAAGCATTGCTAGCCCATCATGGTTTTAGCGGATGGTGGGAGAGCATTGCTTTGCATATCGTTCTCCAGTATCACCTGTTAAAAGATTCCAAGTGCTGGGAAAGGTTTTGCAGTAGATAGTGCTGGACTAGACAGATCAGTAGTTTGACTCAGGCTCAGTGTTTATTTATAAGGTGCTGTCAGTGTGCATGGTGCTTTACATAAAGTGCAAAGAGAGGCTGTGCCCCGAGGAGCTTACACTCTAGCAGTTGATGCAAAGGGAGGCAACATTGGAAGGGGAAGAGAGGGGAAGTGGGGTAAAGTAGGTGTTATATGCCATAGCTCAGGTGGGCTGAGCATCCAAGCAAGGGCTTGTTCTCAGCGTCTCCAGCTCCAAGGGATCTTGGGTAACAGGACTGCAGTAAGCCACAGCAAAGAGGCCCTGGAGATCTGCTGTCAGTGAGGACAGTAACCAAAGGTACAATTCAGTATACAGCAACTTTATATATAATTTTTTGCTGGTCTGCATATCCAGTTACACCTGTGTTAGGCTCGGTATCCAAAAAGAGGGGGCTACCCTACACCTGTTTGTAAAACCGTCCAGCCTGCTCAGCTGGAAGTTGTGCTTCCCATAGGTGACAAAGCCAGTGACTGTTTGCAGTTAGAATTATTGAATATTGCCAGATGGGGGCAGTCAGAATGTAGGAACTGGAAATGATTTCAGTGGAGAAGTTTGGGAATCTTTCTATCCGGGAGCCAAAGAGTACTTGTCTGTTTTATGTAAGTTACATGGGACAAAAGGAACTGTCAGGGGAAAGAAACCACCAGTGATGGGCAGTAGAATCATTATGTTAAATCTTTACCACTGGGGGTGAGGGAGCAGCATCTGCCCATCTTTCTGCTTTGTTTAATCTGGCCTCCCTCGGTCCTTGCATCTCTCACCTCTTGCCATTTTTCCTTCTTGCACAGGCTGTGTCCCCCTGGATCCGCAGCTCAGCCAGAGCCTGGAAGACGGCCGAGATTTCATCCAGGAGTTTTCCAAGAGTTTGGCCTTCCCTGCACTAGCCAGCATTGCACAGCACATCTTGGCTGGGGTACCTACAGGCAGTTCCTGAGGCAAGTTTGGAACCAGAGGGCACCAAGGATTCCCTGTTGGACAGAGAGAAGCAGGCGCAGCTTCCTGGGAGAAGGGGAAGGTTTTTTAAGACCGAGGAGCATGTTTGGAAAGTAAGAGGCTTGATTTGGCTCCTGATGAGCCCCTGCTGCGAAGGGGTGGCTGGCTCACAGCCCCACACGCGACGTTTCAGCTGCTAAGAACTTTAAGCCATGCTGCTTCTGCCCCCAGAGCTGAATAATGCCAGTTGGGACTGCGTAATTTGGTACTTCTTGACTTCACACACCCCCCCCCCAGCCATCTTGCACTGATGCCTAATTAAGTCTTACATCCCACAAGACGTGTGTGGAACAAAGGCCTCGTAAAAGCCTTGATGTATCTGTCACTTGAGCAGAGTTTTTGTATAATGCTGCAGAATTAATCATGACTCAGGAAATTTTAGCAGTCCCAGATCTATTAAAACTGTTTTTGCGCCACCAAGACTTGGGCATAGTGTGTGTTTTTAACTTGACTTGTGTCTGGCCAGAGTAGCTGGCATTTTTTTTTTAATGGGCCAGTTTCTAGTCCTTATGGTTGCAAAAAGGGCAAAAGCTGAAAGTGTGCAAGTCACTTGGTTCTCAGCTTGATCTTAGCTGGGGAGCAGGCAGCAGCAAACTGACTGCCCTCTTTCTTTTCCTGGTGTACTTCAACAATACCTGGGTGCTCCAGGCCCCAAAGCAGTCAAGGGACAGGACATTGTGAAGTGGCACTTGGGGAAGAAGATTGTGGCCTGTTGCTCTTCCTCCTCCTTTCTATCACCCAGTTAGCGCTCCCTGATTTACAGGGTGCTGTTGGGGAGCCATGAACATGCCTAAAGGTTTAGCTAGGCATGGATGTTAGCCCCCCAGCCATCCCTGCTTCCTGTACTTCAACCTGCTCAGTTCCTAGCCTCCCAGTCTCCCCAGTTAAAAACACTCCTCCCATGATCTCAAAAAAAACCAAGAGCACCCAATTTTAATTTTATACATCAATCAGACCAAATCAACAGCTGTACAGACCCAAAATAAATCAATCTAATTGCATCATAGTTATGATAGCCCAGTTGGGGATTCTCACAAAGCAGGAGGCTCCCCCACTCCTCCCAACTCTCTTGCTTTTATTGCCTGGATTGCTCTAATTAAAAAAAAAATTGGAACTGCAGGTCAAAGAGTTATAAAAAGCATGTCTGTTCTTTTGATTGGCTGTGAGTGGTTCCCGGGACACTAAACCTTTTATTGCTCCTGCCCAGAGCAATTTAGGCGATAGCTTGTCTGCCTGAAGACTTGTGGTCAATGTCTGCTTGAGGTCAAAGGGGGCTTTTTTTTGTTTGTTTTGGAGTTGCAAAAGTCTGGCTGAGCTGAAAAAGTCTGGAAGCATCAGGGTCTACCTTCGCTGGGCACAGTCCAGTGGGTGAGTCTTTCCTGCAACCCCTATGGAGGCAAAAAAGAGATAGCAAGAAAGATCTTTGCATATCATATTGAAACGAAATGACCTTTGGAAGCAGCTACCCCTCAGGTTAGTCTATCTAGGTCAGGGTCATCAACACTCTCAATTTCAAACAGGAGTTTTTCCCAGTCCTACACAAGAGAGTCTGCCAAGCTTGAACTTGGGCCCTTCAACGTGCAAAGTGACTGCTTTACCACTGAGCTACTGGCCCCATGTAATCCAACCTTTTAAAGCTGTAGGATGCCATTTTTTGTTTGATTTTAAAGCTGGTTTCCTAAAATGGGAACCTTGTTGTAGCTCTCTGTCCCTCTTGCAGTTACCAGGGTTGGAAGAATCAAGTCAGTGATAGCAAACCATTTGGGTTTGGCGTGTCAGAAATTCAGAAGATGCTTGACTCAAAACTGCTGGCCCCCAAATAAAGGAAAAACAATTCTTTACCTATTCATTTATTTAAAAAAAAAAAAGTCCAATCGTGGGTGGTGCCAACTATTGTACTGTATAAAGAAAGCTCAAATAATTACAAAAATGAAATACAAATAAAACTAACTCAGTTGTTGGGTGTTGGTGAATGCTTGGCGTGTCACCCAAAACATCGTGGCATGTCACCTTTTACACACGTGCCATAGGTTTGCCATCACTGATCTAGGCCAGATTCACACATGCAAGCGATAGTAGCAGACTTGGCTGAAATATAGCTTGTGATCGCTCCTGCTGCAGTTCAGGCTTTTGTTTCTGTTCAGTGACTATAGTGGTGTGAAGACTATCCCTGGCCTTGAAAGGAAGCTGCCTCACAGCTCCAGCTTCTCTCACAGGGCAGCTCTGGCAGTGGTTGCATTTCAATTGTTGGCTGTGCTGCTTGGGTGAATTGGGCTTGAGGGGGGTAGAGTAGCTGAAGCCCAGTTCACCCAAGCAACACAGTGGACGGCCGAAATGGAACCACCCTGGGGCCAGTGCTGGTGTTTGTTTTGCTGGGGGCCCTGGCACCCTTCCCGCTTCCTGATGACATACTGGACACTACCACTGCCACCGGCACAAAAGGTTTAGGGGCCAACCTAAGCGGGTCAGCTTTCTGACTGGTGTTGATCTTGGGCCACTATCTGATCTGGCAGACTCCTGCTAGAGCAATCAGGTTCTACTTGTATGTCTCCAGCCCCTGAGCAGTGCAAAGAAAGGGCTTTAGAGAGCTATGGGGGCTGACTACCCAAAGAGAAGATTGGCATTCAAAATACCCAACAATTTGAAAAGTGAAAACAGGGGAGGGCACCAGGACACAGGGTGTGTCTGTTGTCTTGTGCGTTCCCTGAAGCATTTGGTGGGCCACTGTGAGATACAGGAAGCTGGACTAGATGGGCCTTTGGCCTGATCCAGCGGGGCTCTTCTTTTGTTATGTGCCTGTTTGGGGGGGGGGGGATACTTCTCAAACCTTAAGAATTTCCCCCGTCAAATGTGAACACCTCAAAGCTGGCACTTCCCCTGGGTCAGATCCCCCCTCCTTTCTGACAGGTGTATTTAAGTCAAAGCATAGAAGCCATAGTGAAACCAGTGACGGAAAGGATAACATTCTGGGGGAATTAGGAGGGAATCGGTCCTTAACAAGTGGCAAAATGGCTCTCAGGGACATCCCGGAGGTCCAGTCCAGCCATCTCTGCTGGGCTGACGCAAGTGATGTTGTTGTATGTGTAGACTGGAGTATCTCCTTCTGTGATGGACAATGTGTACCGCATGGCCACGTTGGGGTGCTCCACCGTGAACTCTTGCAGCCCTTTCAGGGTGCAATTGCACTGCCATTGGTTCCCTTCCAGCCACAGCCGAACTAAAGAGGGGGAAGGACCCAGCCAATCCACCGAGAAGGATCTGAGCGAATTGTTCCTGATGTTCAGATGTTTCAGTTTGGAGAGGGGTGCAAGCACGTCACTGTCCAGCGTCTCTAAGTGGTTGTTGGAGAGGTCAAGCCAAGAGAGACACTGAAGCGGGACAAAGGATTCGGGGGAGATTTCCAGCAGCTGATTGAAGGAGAGGAGGAGATACTCTAAGTTCCGGAGGCCTGCAAGTTGGTTCCGGGACAGCCGTGTGAGCCTGTTGTGCTTCAGGTCCAAATCGAGCAGATCGTGTAAATCGCTCAGGCTGTTGTCCTCGATTACAGAGATGGTGTTGTGCCGCAAGAACAGCCGCCGGAGGCTGGACAGGCCAGAGAACATCCGTGGCCGGATTTGGCTGAGGCAGCTGTTCTCCAGGTGAAGGTTGTGCAGCTTGCTAAGCCCTTGGAAAGCAAACTCCGGCAGGGTCTTGAGACAATTCCCAGATAAGTTCATCACAGCGACGTTAGAAAGTCCGAGGAAGGCCTCTGCCCTGATCTCTTGAATCTGGTTATCGTTCAGCGTTAGGACCTGGAGTTGACCGAGCCTGTCAAACCCTCTTTCCAACAAGCTCCTGATCCTATTGTCCCTTAGCTGCAGTTCCTCCAAGAACTGAAGGTCTTTGAAAGTCCTGGGTGTCAGATTTGTGATGGAATTGCTGGACAGCCGTAAAACATGCAGGCTCAGAAGACCCAGGAAGGTGTCGTCGTACAGCATCGCAAGGCGGTTGTGCGACAGGTCCAGCCACCTTAGAGACTTCATGCCCACGAAGGCACGGGGGGCGATGGTGTTGATTTGGTTGTAGTTCAGGTAGAGCTTCTGCAGCTTCTGAAGCTTCATGAAGACGTTGCCCTTGATGCCCTTGAGGGAATTCCCACTCAGGTCCAGGTCTCTCAGTTCACTGAGGCTATAAAAAAGTTGATGCTGCAGATACTGAAGTTTGTTCCCAGCTAGGATTAGCTCCCTCAGATTGGGGAGATCATGGAATACTTTGTCAGGTAGGACCACCAGAGAGTTCCACCCAAGATTCAAGTACCAGAGGTTGGAGAGCCCCGCAAATACCCCTTCTTCAAGCTTATTGAAGTGGTTGTTGTTGAGGTTTAAGGAGGCCAGGTTCTGCAGGTGGAGGAAGATGTTGGGGGACAGGGACTTCAGCTGGTTGCGTTCCAGGAGCAGGGTGTACAGCCCCTCCAAGCCGTGGAAGGCATGCTGCTCGATGCTTGACAACTGGCTGCCCTGCAAGTTGAGAAACTCCAAGCCGGAGAGGTTTCTGAAAGCGAGAGACGGCAAGGATGTGAAATTGTTGCCGTCCAACCACAGCAGCCTGACGGCCCGCGGCACCTCTTCGGGGAGGCTGGTTAAGTTCCGTGAGCTGCAGTAGATGCTCAGCTCAGCGTTGCAGTCGTCGTAGCTGCAAATACAAGTGCCAGGACATTTCTGGCTTTCGGCAGCGGTGTGTTCTTTGGTGGTTCCCGATTCGAGCTGCTGGGACCCGACCACCAGCGTCCAGAGCAAAGTCAACGCCAGTAACACCTCTGTTGAGAGCAGAAGATGACAACTGAGAAGCAAACATCGGTTTGGTAACAGTGCAAAGGTCTGAGAAAAGACCTCCTAATCCAGAGAATCTCAGCTTTTTATCCATTATTGTCAAAGGCAACAATAAGCTTGGGACGGTCTGGGGCTATCCTGTCCAAGAGGCTCACTGAAGCAGTGAGCAGGCTGGACAGGAGCAGCTGTCTCCATCCACCCACTCCCTGAACTGGAAAAAGGAAGAATAAGAACAGGGCTGAAGAAGTAGTAGTAGTAGTAGTAGTAGTAGTAGTAGTAGTAGTAGTAGTAGTGGGAAGAGAGGCTAGGACATCACCAGGTAAAAGGAGGCAGCATTTGGTGCACAGCTTCAAGCATCAATCTGGAAGGGGGTGGAGACCCCGTGCAGGTCTTCACCACAGAGCCTCTGCACAACTTGGCACTAGCACAGATTGTTAGTAATTCAGTTGGTCTCCTGCAATAAGCTCTGTGAATGGCCCCGAGGCCGCCCACTATTTCTCAGCCTAGCCTGCATCACAGGGTTGTTGTAAAGAAAAAAGGAACAGGGGAAACATCTACACCCCCCAAGCCCTTTGGAGAAAGGGTGGAATGTAAATGTGAAAATATAAATAAATCTGTAAGAAATAAATCTGCCTAGAACAGCAGAACATGACAAGGCTGATCGAGTAGGTGGGTTTTCAAAGGCTTTCAGAACATGGGAAGAGAAAAAGCCAACAGGACAAGGGGCAGAGCCTCAGTCTCAAGGATCAGGTAGGAAAATGTATAAAAATATTCTCTCAGCCCACACTCAACCCAGAAATGTGTTGTCAGTTCCAGAACTGGTCCTTTCACTGGTTTTCCCCCACAGGCTTCTTTATTTCGGCAGTCTAATTTGGACAAGGAGGGAGGAAGCTTTTTGTGGTGCTGCTCTTGTCAAACTGTCGAGATTCTGGAACCTTCGCTGCCCTACTACAAATTGCCCCAAGATGTATCAGCGGGTCCCAACCAAACCTCTTCCTGCTCCTGCTCTACGCCTTTCTTGAAGGCCAGTAGGCAAATCTGAACGGTGGGTTTTGTGGTACAGTGAACCCTCAATTTAATGGACTAATGGGAGGGGGGAATGGAATGGCTGCCCATTCATGCCAAAAGTCCATTAAATCCAAATGCATTTACGACCACGCATGTGCTGTATTGTCGGTGCATGCGCAAAACATGACTAGGTTGGAAGAAAGAGAGAACATCTGATGTTCTTGTTAAACTGAAATCAGACAAGCGAAGGGGCACTGGATTGTTATCCAGCTTCAAAATGGAAAACTGGTTGGTTGAAAAGTTATACATGAGTAAACAGAGATTCTAGACCATAAACTACCAGTGGTACTCACCACTGGAACAGGCGGAGGATTTGGTGGGGTGACGATGATCTCCTGTAAAGCACAAACATTGTGTATTCAGGGGCAATTTGAAACCTGAATGTGGGTGATTTACTTCATTAGAGTCAATCGTGTGGACACGTCTATGAATAGAACTCGGAAATTCATTGAAAATTTGCACTTGCACTCTAGCAACACATCTTGAGTGGTCCATTCCTAGAAGCTATGAATACAGGTGGGTCGTACACACACACACACACACACACACACACACACACACACACACCACTCAGCCACCCACCCACCCTAAAGCACTGTCTGTCTTCTGCTTCTGACTCTCCAGCAGCAGTGGTGAGGTCATGCTTTCCATTCCCCCCCCCCATTAATGACTTCCACTCCCCCCCCCACATTAATGAGGACTAGAAACATGAAAGCGAGCCTCTTGAAGAATTTGAGAAACTTAGAATGCCATGAAATGCTCCCGCAAGCAACCTGCATTTCTGTGCATGGGATAATCAAGCAGAGTGATGAATTTCTGCCATTGTTATCCTCCCTCTTGCGCACACCTGCTAATGCTTGGTGCACCTTTAGAGCTTGCCAGTGTGCCATTTCTGAATGTTGAGCGAGTGACATCGCTGGAGGGTGATCTTTAAATTCAATCTGCAGCATAAAATGGCCTTTTCAGGGCAAACCAGCAAGCAAACTACAGCCGTGACTGGGTGGTCTCCAGGATGCTTCTGCTCTGCTTCCTGCAAACAGGAAGAGGGGGATCTAGGGTGCCCCACGGACAAGCCCAAACGGGGACTAGTTTGGGATCACAGCTCAGGGGTAGAGTTTGGAAGGTCCCAAGTTCAACCCTTGGCAGCATCTCCCGGTAGGGCCGGGAAAGACCCCCTGCCTGAAACCTGCCGGTCCGTATTGACCCCCTGCCGGTCCGTATTGACAATACTGGGCCGGACGGACCAAGTGTCTGACTTGGACAAAGGCCACTTCCCAGGACACAATGAAAGGCATGGTGAGAAACGGCTCCTTCTTACCTTTCCTTCCGCTCATGCTTGCTGGGCAAACCTCTGCGCCACACTCCCAGGCAGCTTCTGCTTGCTCTGCATTGCCCCACCTGTAGCGCTCGTGTAGCAATCCAGTCACCACCTTGACATTTGTCCAGCCGTCTGCAACAGGCTGCTTTTAACCCTTTCGTCACTGGTTAGGAATGTCCGAGAGCATTTAAGCCCAACCTGTTTTATGACCGGGAGACCTGATGGTGCACCCAGTGTGGGGAGACTGCTCCTGATGACTGGGTGCACCTTGTATACAGTGAGCATATATAAGGAGCAGCTTTGCTCTGAGGTAGTCTGTGGGTCTGTCCAGCCCTTGGCTATGTAATCTGACTAGCTGCAGTTCCCAAGGTCCGAGGCAGAGGTCTTCCTCAGCTCGGATTGGACCTGGGACCCTCTGCAAACAGAGCACATGCTTGGCTGTGTTGATATGACCCTTTCGGGTAACTCCAGGAAAAAAAAAGTGCTGACAAGCTGGAAATGCCTGAAGAATGACTGACGAAGCAGGGCCCTTCCGTCCACAGAGCTGATTGAGGTGGTTGCATCAGGCAATGGCTGGCAGAATGTCATGTGCCTCTGACTCCCCCACCTGCCCCCTGGATTTGAAAAGGAACAGGAATGGAGTGGAAGAAAGCAGAATGGTAGGCTGCAGCATCTCCCCCAGAAATTATCCAGCCCTTTCCTCTCCCTTCTTCAAAGCCAGGAAGCAGAGCAGGAACGGCGGGGGAGCAGGTAAAGGAGGGAGAACATCTGGCCTACTGTCTTGGGCACCAGGAGACCCTGGGCTGGCCCTGATGCAAGAAAAAAGCGGTAGGATCTAGATAGGCCGAGTACAGAGACATTTCAATGAGGCAAGGAGCTGTGCAAGGTGGTGGCCATTGAACTCAGGGTCTGGTCTGAGCACACATGCGATGCTGGGGCTGGTCAGAGCTCAGATGGGCGCCTTCCTGCATGGAAGAAAGGTGGGATCTCAACAGAATAATATGGACTGATTTTCTTTCATCTCAAAGGTAACCTCAACAAGGAAGAGCAAAACAAAAAATCGCATTCAAGAAATGATGTGGTCATCCTGACTTAGTCCTATGGATTGGGACTGTACTTTGGCGAGGAGGCTTTTTGCACAATGATCACCCTCAGGATAATGCCCAGGAGGAAGCAGCTACTTTTAAACCAATTTTTTAAAGTCTGGAATCTATTCATGTGCAGTAATTCAAGGACTGTTTCCCCCAAACCTTTGCGGTCAATTCCAGGGAACCCAGAAGGCTGAATCGGAGAGCAAGACATGCAGTTAGGGACGTCTAGGCCAGACAAAAGGCTGAAACCAGGTTCACATGTGACCTATGGCAAGCCAATCCCTACAGAAAGTAGGTGAACGTGACATTTTAATTTGGGAGGTATGAAGATCATCTCATAGGTTAGCATTCCAGCTAACTATTTTCTTCTAAAAACTGGGAAAGGATGCTTGCACAGTCTTTTTTTTTTTTATGTAACAAAAACTTTGTGACCCACCCAAAAAATTGGTTTGTGACACACAGTTTGGGAAACACTGGTTGGCTTACTGGACTTTTTTTTGGCCCAGTCTGCTGAGAATCAGAATTGTAAAGGATTCAGGCTGCAATCCTAACCCCTTGTTGGCAACCTTCAGTCTCGAAAGACTATGGTATCGCGCTCTGGATGGTGGTTCTGGCACAGCGTCTAGTGTGGCTGAAAAGGCCGATTTGGGAGTGACAATTCCTTCCACACTGGGAGCAAGTGCAGTCTGTCCCTGGTCTGTCTCCCTGGCTGTGGGCCTTCCTTTGCCTCTTTGCCTCAGTCTGTAGGCCAAGTGTTTCATCAAACTGGGAAAGGCCATGCTGCACAGCCTGCCTCCAAGCGGGTCGCTCAGAGGCCAGGGTTTCCCACCTGTTGAGGTCCACTCCTAAGGCCTTCAGATCCCTCTTGCAGATGTATTGCAGCTGTGGTCTACCTGTAGGGCACTTTCCTTGCACAAGTTCTCCATAGAGAAGATCCTTTGGGATCCGGCCATCATCCATTCTCAAGACATGACCCAGCCAACACACGTGTCTGTGTTTCAGCAGTGCATACATGCTAGTACGTACATGATACATAATCTCAGAAGCTAAGCAGCGTCAGGCCTGGTTAGTACTTGGATGGGAGACCGCCTGAGAATACCAGGTGCTGTAGGCTTATACCATAGTCTTTCGAGACTGAAGGTTGCCAACCAATCCTAACCACACTTCCCTGAGATTAAGCCCCACTGAACAAAATAGGACTTACTTGTGGATAGACCTGGCCTTAGGCATCGGAAAGACTGGAATAAAGCCATTTGTCCCTCTTGATCATGTTTATTGCCTGACTAAGGAGTGCCAGCTTTCTAAAGGGGGCAAGGCTCAGGCACTCCAGAAAAATGCCAGGGAGCTCTCTGTTTGTTCTGGCAGAGCTTTTCAAACATGGAGACAAACGCATGCAGGCATTTGGAAGGGAATGGAGTCTGAGAAGGAAAGGGGAAGGAGAGAGACAGGGAGAAGGGGGGTGCGGAAACATCTTTGCTCTGCATACAATGGTTGCCCCTTGTCCTCACCCTTCCCCAGCCCCATTTTTCCCCCCTACTATTTAATTTAGGTTTTGCTTCTCCCAACGTGTTAGCAATCTGTTCTTGGAAATTCGAGATCAAACAAGAGAAATGAGAGAGACATACAATCCCACCGGTGCTAAGTACATATTGACACTAATGGCCATCAGCCTGGCAGCTACAAAAAGACCCAAGTCAGCAGCTGCAACCTAAGTTTGAGCTAAGAAACATAGTGTGGGTGATTTCATTAGGAACCAAAAAGAAAAACCACTTAAAGTTCTCTCTCGCTCTCTCTCACACACACACACAAACAAGTACACAATTGGGCTTACCAAGGTGCTTCTCTGAGAGCAATGAGGTTGTGAAGGTTTCAAACAATTTGGGATTTTCCATGTAGCTGTGATCCAAGCATGTCCTCTGTGCCGTGATGTGACCCGCCTAGTCTCTCTTCAATGGCAAGAGCATAATGTCTCATTTGTACATGACTGTGCGCAGGTAGGGGAACCAGGTTGGGTGCATCCACACCCAGCGACTAAGATGATTACTGGGCTGGGGCACCTTCCTTATGAGGAAAGGTTACGGCGTTTGGGCCTCTTCAGCCTAGAAAAGAGGAGCCTGAGGGGGGACATGATTGAGACATACAAAATTATGCAGGGAGTGGATAGGGAGATGCTCTTTACACTCTCACATAACACCAGAACCAGGGGACATCCACTCAAATTGAGTGTTGGGAGAGTTAGGACAGACAAAAGAAAATATTTCTTTATTCAGCGTGTGGTTGGTCTGTGGAACTCCTTGCCACAGGATGTGGTGACAGCATCTGGCCTGGACGCCTTTAAAAGGGGATTGGACAAGTTTCTGGAGGAAAAATCCATTATGGGTTACAAGCCATGATGTGTAAGTGCAACCTCCTGATTTTAGAAATGGGTTATATCAGAATGCCAAGTGCAAGGGAGGGCACCAGGATGAGGTCTCTTGTTATCTGGTGTGCTCCTTGGGGCATTTGGTGGGCCGCTGTGAGATACAGGAAGCTGAACTAGATGGGCCTATGGCCTGATCCAGTGGGGCTGTTCTTATGTTCATTGTGGGGACGAGCATCACAAGACTGTGGGTGGAGCCCAGCTAGGGCACGAAAGGGACAAGGGGTCCACTTGCAAGGACCGGCAACGGCCCCCAAATGGCCTGAGAGGAGTATTTCCTACCTGTCCGAAAAATGGTTGAAAAAGGATCACGTTCTGGCCAACTGGCACTTCTGCGCATGGGGAATATATTTAACCAGGCATTATGTACTGCCAGTGTTGGTGAATTTGGAATCTCATTCTAAAACAGTAGCAAAGGCCAAGGGATCCTGTGTGATGCTGAGCTGGAGTGAGATCACCTCTGAACCCACAGGGCAAGTCTTTTGTGTGACCACTGGGCACCCAAAAATGCCACTGGGGAATCCCCCCAGTAAGCATCCCAGGGGTCCTGGGTGAAGGGTGGGGAGAACAGCAGAGGACCCTAACTTCTTCAGGGATTGGCTAAGCATGGGTGTGTGGTCTGCCACCTACCAGGGAATCATTGGCCTGTTCTTCAAAGGTCTTTGATAGGCCTGCCAGATTGTGGCATCGCAAACCAGATTTTTTTTTTTTAAACCCAGCGATGGGCCCAGGTACTACTGATTAAATATGTTGCTTCGAGTCCTGAACAAAATCATACTTCAGGGGTGCTTCTGTTATAACCAACTCACAGCTCTCCCTCTTCTCTGTGAAACCAGGTTACAAAAATAGGTTAAAACAATTCTCTGCCTAGTCTAGTCTCTGCCTAATTCTCAGTCTAGAAAAAAAAAGGCACCTGAGGGGGCACATGACTGAGATGTACAAAATTATGCACGCGATAGCTAGAGGGATGTTCTGTTCCCTCTCACACAACACCAGTCATCATCCACTAAAATTGGGTGTTGGGAGAGGAAAGGATAAAAGGAAATATTTCTTTACCTAGCATGTAATTAGTCTGTGGAACCACTTGCCACAGGATGTGGTGATGGTGTCTGGCCTAACAGCCTTGAAAAGGGGATTGGACAGATTTCTAGAAGAAAAGTCCATCACAGGTTACAAGCCATGATGGGTATGTGTAAACTCCTGGTTCTAGAAGTAGCCTACATCCAAATGCCAGATGAAAGAGTGGCACAAGGATACAGGTCTCTTGTCTTGTGTGCTCCCTTGAAGCATCTGGTGGGTCGCTGTGAGATCCAGGAAGCTGGACTAGCTGGACCTGTGGCCTGATCCAGCAGAGCTCTTCTTAGGTTGTTATGACTGGGATTTTATCTGATGGCTGTGACATATAAGAAGCTGGACTAGATGGGCATTTGGCCTGATCCGGGGGGCTCTTCTTATATTCTGCCCCCTCTCGTTAGCTAGAGAGTGTCCCTCCACAACAGATGTGTATTGCATTCCAGCACTGGAGAGAAAGATGCCCAGCTAGTGAGGAACATTTTTCCAGTAAATCCCCAACCATCAGGAGGTGACACTCACTACGGTTTTGCCTTTTCACAGTGAGCAAGATGGCCAGCCTTGCTTGACCCTCGAATGAGGACAACCGCTGACAAGAAAAAAAACACACAAAAAACTTAGCATCTTTCATAAGCCGGTGATGAATTTTCATTTTAATAGTCCACAAGCATAAACAATCCCTATTTCCACTGCATCTGGAAAAGAAAAACAGGAAAAAAAATATTGTGAATACCTAAGGCAAGGTCCATTGCTCAAGCTTGGCATGAAGAAGGGTCAGTCCAGGCAAGACTGCCGAAGAGGACTGAAAAAAAGGGATGCCCGATCTCGTCTGATCTTGGAAGCTAAGCAGGGTCGGGCCTGGTTAGTACCTGGATGGGAGACCACCTGGGGATACCAGGTGCTGTAGGCTTATACCATAGTCTTTCAAGACTGAAGGTTGCCAACCATAAACATTCAACCACCACCATTCAATGTCAGGAGAAGTTCAGAGCTCAGCTCCCTCCAGCTACACCCCTGCTTAGGTAGCCCAATGATCTGATGCAACTTCCTATGCATCTTGGGTGTCAGAACGGAATTTCGCTATTTAGTGGGAGGAGGGAGTACAAGGGAACATTTCATGATTTGTAGCCAGGGGTCTTAAATGAACAGCGTTGATCATCAGGCTCAGACTGCCAATGTGCCCCAGTGAGCCCCAAGATCTGTGGTGACATGTAGGCCACTGTGGTGGCATATAGAGGTGGCCACCAGCTGCCCCCCCCCCCCAGTAATAGCAAAAATTGTTCCTATCACTGCCTAAACCCTTTACCCTTCCTGTTCCGCCTCCAAAATCCCCCCCTCCATGAACAGGGCAGGGGGTAGTCCTGAAGAGAGGAGTAGAGATGGAGTTTCTCCAGTTTATGGTGGTTTTATATGAATTTGGGGTGCTGATTCCAAAAATGGCATCGGTTTCGGAGATATGGCATAGCGTTGTTAGCTGGTTCAAGCAGCTTCCTTGTGAAGTAGCCATGGTGTAGGCTTCCTCGCAAGAAAGCCGCTTGAATCGGTCACTAACGAGGTTATGCCATATCTCCTAAACTAGATGTGGTAGTCTCTGCTGATGCATGGATCGCTGGAGTGATCTTGTCTGATCTTGGAAGCTAAGCAGGGTCAGGCCTGGTTAGTACTTGGATGGGAGACTGACTGGGAATACTGGGTGCTGTAGGCTTATACCATAGTCTTTCCATGCCCGATCTCGTCTGATCTCGGAAGCTAAGCAGGGTCAGGCCTGGTTAGGACTTGGATGGGAGACCGCCTGGGAATACCAGGTGCTGTAGGCTTATACCATAGTCTTTCCATGCCCGATCTGTTCTGATCTCGGAAGCTAAGCAGGGTCAGGCCTGGTTAGTATTTGGATGGGAGACCGCCTGGGAATACCGGGTGCTGTAGGCTTATACCATAGTCTTTCCATGCCCGATCTCGTCAGCTAAGCAGGGTCAGGCCTGGTTAGTATTTGGATGGGAGACCGCCTGGGAATACTGGGTGCTGTAGGTTTCTACCATAGTCTTTCGAGACTGAAGGTTGCCAACCAGATGTGGTAGGGCAAAACTGATGTCATTTTTTGAGTCGGTGCCCCAAATATACCCAGGAATAGGTCTAACTTAAGACAGCAAAAAGTATGTTGGCCTGTGTTAGTCATACAATGAACATTATAAGGTTTCCTCCACCTGTTTCAGTCGGTCTCAAGGATGAACTGGCCCTGCACATACCAAAACTTTACGCCTACAATGGACTAGGAAAAATAGGAAGCTCAAAATATACAGTCCATCACCTGTCTTTATTGGCTCAATCTTAGAAATTTTACTGAACCCCTTCTGAAAATTTTTTTCACCGGACGGTCAAAACTCGACAGCAGGAGCCAGTCAAACCTTGCAAACGTAAATGCTACATTTTTTTCTGGGAAACAGACTTCTCACAATTTCCAATTGAACAGTGTTGGCACAGATGGCTTCCTAAGGTCAGCTAAATATATTTTTATTTACTTTGGAAGACTGTCAGCCATCAAAGTAAGTACAATGCCAAATTCTTTCCTTTAAACACTGGACAACCCAACGTTACCAAGGCCTTTCCAATTATTCGGCAAGAGGTTGGAATGCATTTATTCAGATTTAGATTTATTTCTAAAATACAGACTTTGGGGTTCTCCTATCAATTTTCTTTTTTGCTTTAGCCTTCAGCCTGAAGAAGAATTCTGTGGAATCTGAAAACTTGCTACTCTTAAATTTTCTGGTTGATCCCAATTTAAAGCCTAAAGGATTGTAGCTTTGGAATAATTACATTGGACATGTTTATAAAGGTCATGCCCCCAAGATTAAATTAGATATTTCTTATAGACTTTGAGGTGCTGATGACCATGAAAATGCAAAATTGGCTACGATTTGTGAGTGATCCGCAATAGACATTGTCCATAGATGTGTACTGGTCAATGTCCACTTCGTTCCCACCACTTATGTATGCAAAGTGTTTAGTTTCTCCTAAACTCGAGCCATTTTCATATTCAGCGCATTGAAATTAGTCAAGGTTAGCCATCTTCAGAGCTGTGCTTTGGGGCCCCCCAAAACTATCAGATTTGAACATCCACAGATTTTGGTATTCGCTGGAGGTTCTGGGAACCGAATCCCCGCAGATAAACAAGGGTCGCCCTATATCTGTTGCACTTGTACAAAATATTTGCATACTGCTCTTCGACGAGTTCCCAGAGCAGTTCTCATAGCAAAAAGAAGTGACTGAGCAGACAGTTCTGTGTGTGAAAAGGTGCTCAAAATCTGAGCGAGAGAGAGAGAGACAGGAGCAAGACACCACCAGTGTCAAAGGACACAGTGCTGAGATGAACAAGGATAGTGGCTTTCCTTCTGCTAAATAGCTGTATAAGGAAGTCAATAGTCTAAAACAGGGGTGTCCAAAGTCTTTGGCAGGAGGGCCACATCGTCTCTCTGACACTGTGTCGGGGGGGGGGCAGGGGGAAAGAAGAATTAATTTACATTTAAATTTGAATAAATTTACATAAGTTTACATAAATGAATATATTAAAGATGAACTTATATGAATGAATGAAGGTCTTGCAATAGCTCAAGGCCTTGCACAAAGCAAGGCTGGCCTTTCCTTTGCTGCTGCTACTGCATCACAGACGTGAAACAGCAAGCAGTGGAGGGAGCCCTCATCCCACAGCTCACGCAAGAGGTCAAACAGTCGCCCTCACACTGAGAGCAGTTGCGTCAGGCCAGTGTGGGCTCCAACAAATCTCTGGAGGGCCAGAGGCTCATTGGAGACTGGGGGCTCCCTGAGGGCCGCATTGAGAGGCCTCAAGGGCCGCAAGTGGCCCCCGGGCCGGGGTTTGGGCACCCCTGGTCTAAAAAGATGCCTATTTGCCCATTTAGCAGGGATGAATAACACACACACACAGGTCAAGGGAACGAGGAAAAGAAAAAAATGGCTATGAAGTGCTACAGGTGTAGTTTGCAACAAATCTTAAATGTTAAGCTTAAATGTACCAAGAGGAGCATAGCAACCATTCCCAACAGGGGTTACTGATGATGACAAAATGGTCCTGGCTGTGCTAAGTTAATTAACTTTTTCATGCAATGAGGAACATGGTTTTCTTATATCCTATACTAGGAGCATAGACCAAGAAAGCTTATATGAAGACTCACTAGCCCTGTGCATGCGTTGTAGTCTCTCTATGGCTAAAGGTCTAGAGCAGTGATTTTAACCACTGTGCCATGGCACACTGGAGTGCCATGAATGGTATGAAAGTGTGCCATGGGAATTTGGTGGAGGGTTATATATATATATTAATAGGACACTTGGGGGACGTGAGCCCAATATGATGAGCTTTGTCAATTGTCAAAAAACTGGCAGTGTGGCTTGACAGTTTTACCGCTTTCTCGGCATGCCCTGAAATGAAAGAGGTTGAAAATAGCTGGTCTAGAGCTGGCAAGCGCCACCCCCACTGTAAACATGCTCTGTAGCTTCACCCCCCATGCAAACACCAGGAGGGGGCGGAGCTACAGAGCATGTCAACCGCAGAGGCGGGGCTCGCTGGCACACTCTCGCTAATCTTGGATCTGTGAAGACCGTCCATGGTTTAGCAATGCCTGCATGTGCTTTTGTTATCATATTTTCTAGAGATTGGATGATAGAGCAGGACGCATTGGCCAATCAGATTAGATAGCCACCATGTACATTGGCAGGAGAAGTGGCAACCTTTTGCCGAGATCGGGCGCCCTTGTGTCTACTTGAACTTTCTGGGAAGGGACAATGTTGGGATAGGAGAGCCAACCCCTTGGGCCAACACACCCACAGAGTGGAGAGAAGATGGCACTGGACACCTTATTGGCTACAATGGTGATTGGGCAGCAGTGTCCCCTCCCCCAAGTAGCGCCTTGTTTAATCCATGATGCACAGAGCCTAATGTGCCCTGTCTGTTTCATGAACCACCAAAAATGGGGTCACAACACACTGGTGGGTTCTGGACCCACAGTTTGAGAACCACTGGGATGAAGGAATGAGGTGCTTCTCCAGGTTCCTCCCACTATCAGGGTCAGGCTGCTGGAGAAAGGGCTTTTCTGTGGTGGCACCCTGGGTTTGAACATAACACGTGAGCCTATGAAGCTACATACTAAGTCAGGTCTTTGCATTCAGTGACAGGGAATAGCTCTCTATGGTTTGACTGAGAAGTACATTGCTTTAGCTGGAGATGCCAGGTATTGAACGCCTAGAACCTTCTGCATGCAAAAGGGGGGGGCGTCTCCATCCCGAGCTACAGCCCCTTATGCGCTAGGAGTGTTTGCCTGATGCAATCATTACTGTCATTCAGGTACAGTTCTAATTTCACCCTAGTTTCCCAAGCCTGTAACAAACACCACTTTGATGTCTTCTCATGGCTTGCTGGTTTTATTCTCTATGGCTGTTTTATGCCCCTTTTGGTCTTTAAAAAATTTTTTTAATGCTGCCTTCCCTTATTTTTACAAACTGTTTTGTAAGCTAGGTAGTGGATCTTTTTCTTGGACCGCACCAGGGTGCGTGCGTGCGTGCGTGTGAGAGAGAGAGAGAGAGAGAGAGAGAGAGAGAGAGAGCGCTCTCACACTGGGAGACATAGTTTGTTAGCTGGCAACCTTCAGTCTCGAAAGACTATGGTATCGCGCTCTGAATGGTGGTTCTGGAACAGCGTCTATAAGCCCTAGTGATACCTCTGCTTGCCCTGCTCTTTTTTTTTTTTAACCCTAACAAGTCTCCCCCCCCCTTCATCCAATGTTTCAGTCCCACAGCCTTCCATATCAAGCTCCCTGCTAGCTCCCTAATCACAGATCAGCTTTCACTTAAATAATCATTGAAACTCAGAGGCTATTGAGATGCCTACAGGGGTGCTCATGAGTGCTGTGGCCTTAGTAGAGACAAAGCAAGAAGTGTGGACTGTTTAGTCAAATGGCAGGACACACAGACAGACATGGATCAGGCATGCAGATGCAGAAAAAACAGAGGCATTTATGACAAACGACCTCAAAATCGATTCACTCTCAAGTGGGTCCCTGTAGGTAGAAAAGCACTTAATATCTAGTTCGTTTTTACCCTCTTGCAGGCCTTGGGGGGAATCGCTAGGAGAGAAGGAAGGGAAATGCAAGACCTTGCAGCTGGCTGAGAAATGTACCTTTCCAGACCTGCTTCTCAGTGGTGCCTGTTTCCTTGACCTTGGATTCTCTGTCCTCCGCAGTGGCAACAGCTCTCTTGGATGTCTGGTAAATAATAATAATAATAATAATAATAATAATAATAATAATAATAATAATAATAATAATAATAATACAGGTATTTATATACCGCCTTTCTTGGTCGTCAGATTTCTCCTCAGACTTTAATTCAAGGCGGTTTACACAGGCAGGCTATACTAAATCCCTATAGGGATTTTTACAATTGACGAAGGTTCTGTCTTTCAAGAACCACAACATTTCAGATGGATCTTTTATGATCTGGTATCACATTCTGGCCTCCAGTTTCCACCCACGCAAGCTGACAATCCTTCATATCTCACTGGAAGGGCGGCCAAAGAGCAGATGGAAAAACTCGGCTGGGCTTGTCAGCAGCTTCAAGGTCTTGCCGTTCATGGTGCCGGTGGCCTCAAACTGGCGACCTTCAGCTGTTATCTTCAGGCAAACGGAGGCTCTACCCTCTAGACCAGACCTCCTGCCCACTTAAGTAAGTGAGCAATGACAATGAATCACTGTTGAATACTATTGCCAGACTTGCTCCCCACTTCTCTGAAGTTCCAGGGCTGCAGTGCTACCACATTCTGGGTTTCCTTTGAAGAAGGGATCACTGGGGGATTAGGGTGGCCTCACCTTGTAATCCTTGCTTTATTAAAAAAAAAATGCAGCGGTTCCGCATCAGGTGGGAGGCAAGTTGGCAGAGCACTCCTGCAGGCCAGCAACAGAGCATGTCAGATCCCCAGGGAGGCTCTGATGCACCTAAGTAGCCTTCTGAGAGCCAGCTCAAAACCTCTGGAGACAGCATGCCAGATGTCTTGCCGGGGGACATGGCGGCCACTGCCTCTGCCATGCAGCCACCTCCTCCACTTTCTCCTTCTTGGATTTGAAAAGTAAGTGGGGAACAGAGTGGCAGAGTGGCAGAGAGAGGCAAGCTAAAGCACTGAGGACCTAGTCCACTACTCCCCTCTTCTTCACACTTCCTCCTCTGGTCCACTGTACCCTTTCTTTAGGGGAGGGTGCCTCCCATCAATCCACTGCCTCAGGCAACCGTATCAGGTGACTTCACAGGCAGGCCAGCCTTTTGGCTTTCCACCAGATTTAAACGTGGTCTCTTTCTGGATCTCAGTTCAGGTCAACCCTGTCTTGGCTCACGCAGAAGCTTTCATTTTCACTGACCACACACCCAGAGGCGGAGAAGAGGAAGGGGAAGTGATATGTCATCACTCCCCTCTCACCCTCATTCGGAGGGGCCTCTGCAGAATATTCCACCGTTAACACACCGCCACCACCCCAGTTTCAGGGGATATTCTAGCCTCCTGGACTATTAACCAGTAATCTGTCTCACAAAAGTCTTGGCTGGCCAGTGTTCACAAGTGTAATCTTGTAACAGTGTGAACACCTAGGACAAGAATATCAAACTGATTTCATACAGCAGGCCAAATAGCATTCATGATGCTTGCTGAGAACTGGAAGTGATGTCGATAAGCAAGAAGTGATGTCATTAAATAGGAGATGACCAGAAATAAGCACTTTTTCCTCTCACTTGGGAACTAATTAGCCACAAATGACTGAAGAGAAAATATGCAAATCTTGATCATATTTTCAAGGTATGGGAGAGCCCAATTTTGATACATAAGAACATAAGAACAGCCCCACTGGATCAGGCCACAGGCCCATCTAGTCCAGCTTCCTGTATCTCACAGCGGCCCACCAAATGCCCCAGGGAGCACACCACATAACCTCATCCTGGTGCCCTCCCTTGCATCTGGCCACCTTGATGAGGACTGCCCTTTCAGCAGCGACAGTTCAACACAGCTCAGCAGCTGAGAGCAGCTGATGGTGGTAATGGGAGAGCCCAAGAGTCGGATAAAGAGCTTCCACAGGCTGCATCCAACCCGCAGGCCTTAGGTTTGACACCCCTGACCTAGGAGATACTCTGCTGACGAACCTGAAACCCTGCTCCCTCGTGCGAATGTTTCTTCCAGTTCAGAATAGGGTGGGGGAAGGTCTGGTGGGCCAGGGTAAGGGGGCGGCCACAGAGGCAGCAAGTTGAGTGAACCTGTGAAGGCAAGACCAGAACAGCTTTCACAAATAATTAACTACTGTTAACATTTTAAAACAAAAAGAAAAAAAAACCCTCGTGCTTGCAAAGCCCATCTTTAAAGTCTACTCCAGGGGTGCCCAAACCCCGGCCCGGGGGCCACTTGCGGCCCTTGAGGCCTCTCAATGCGGCCATCAGGAAGACCCCAGTCTCCAATGAGCCTCTGGCCCTCCCGAGATTTGTTGGGGCCCACACTGGCCCGACGCAACTGCTCTCAGCGTGAGTGCGACTTTTTGACCTCTCCTGTGAGCTTTGGGATGAGGGCTTCCTCCACTGCTTGCTGTTTCATGTCTGTGATGCAGTAGCGGCAGCAAAGGAAAGGCCAGCCTTGCTTTGTGCAAGGCCTTTTATAGGCCTTGAGTTATTGCAAGACCTTCATTCATTCATATAAGTTCACCCTTAATATATTCATTTATGTAAACTTATGTAAATTTATTCAAATTTTAAATGTAAATTAATTCCTTTTTCCCCTGGCCCCCGACACAGTGTCAGAGAGACAATGTGGCCCTCCTGCCAAAAACTTTGGACACCCCTGGTCTACTCTGATGGTCAGCGACAGTGAAGTGGACTGAGATATTGGTGCTTCAGTCTGATCCCCAGCTTTCGAGGCTCCCCAGGAAAGAGAGAAGCCCAGTGGCCCCCAGTAAGCAGGGCAGACCATCGTTTTGCTTACGAGCTGTCCGAGGTGTTGTGGGATGGGCGTAAGTGTAGATAGAGGCAGTGGGAAATTCTTGGAGGTTGGTGTCCTCTCTAAGTAGGTCTGTTGGAGCAATGGAAAAGTCATGTCAGTAAATGTCACTTCTTTTTTTTTTGCATATTTCTGTGAACGTCTTTGAACCACAGACTTCAAAGCAACCTATTTTGTCTCCCTTGTGAGTGAAGAGGGTTGCTGCCTGTTCTCATGAAGAGACTACCCCGTGTAACAGACAACAGCTTATTGAACATCACAGATTGCATCCCCCAAACTGTTGAAACTTGGGGGTATCCTGTACACCCTACCAACTGGGATAAGAGGCACCTCATCTATATCCAAGACAAGTTATTTTTCCGGCACCCAGTCAAAGGGCATTACCAATGAAATACACACAGGGAGAACACTGAGCAAAACTACTATCATCAATCATGAACTAAGTGGGGACAACTCCAGAGCACTTGGTGATGAAGTCATCACCAAGCTCCAGAGCACTGCGATGTGTGGGGCAATGATTCCAGCTGCACAGCCATGCAGCTTAGAGGGAAGGCTACTCATCAGCATTATTACGCAATCAGTATGTTGACTGCCTGTGTTCATGTACTGTGTTTGTATCACGCCCTTCTTCCAAGATGCTGAGTGGCATTCAGGGTTCTCACTCTATCAAACCTCACAATGATGAGCGCAAGGTTGGGCCGATAGGTTGCAAGGCTGCTCAGTGAGGCCCAGCCCACTGCTCTCATCATGACATCACAGTGAACAGCATTTCTATTCAAAGCTTCTGCTCACATTTTTGTCACTGCTATTGCAAAGCAGGCACATGTCCGACCTTGTCTGATCTCAGAAGCTAAGTAGGGTCAGGCCTGGTTAGTACTTGAATGGGAGACCGCCTGGGAATACTGGGTGCTGTAGGCTTATACCATAGTCTTTCCAAATCCATTATGGGATACAAGCCATGATGTGTATGCGCAACCTCCTGATTTTAGAAATGGGCTATATCAGAATGCCAGATGCAAGGGAGGGCACCAGGATGAGGTCTCTTGTTATCTGGTGTGCTCCCTGGGGCATTTGGTGGGCCGCTGTGAGATACAGGAAGCTGGACTAGATGGGCCTATGGCCTGATCCAGTGGGGCTGTTCTTATGTTCTTATGTTTCCATGCCCGATCTCGTCTGATCTCAGAAGCTAAGCAGGGTCAGGCCTGGTTAGGACTTGGATGGGAGACCGCCTGGGAATACCGGGTGCTGTAGGCTTCTACCATAGTCTTTCGAGACTGAAGGTTGCCAACCATTTTTTCCTCATAAGAGGGTCTGCAACACAGGAGGGGCCTTGCTATGCACAGGCCCCCCTCCCCAACTTGCAGCTGGAGCCGGAGACAGGGGACAAAACTTCAAGACCAACTGGGTCATCTGTAAAGTTACCTGCTTCCGACAAGTCTTTGATCATGTTGAGGCAGTCAGCAGCTCCGTACCGGAAGATGAACTTGAAGACAATGACCCCCTGGATGGAAGCTAGGAGAAGAAGACGACAGCGAGAACTTGCATCACACATCTGGGGCATTACATTACATTAGGCCATCTGAGCCGGCAAAAGATCTTTCAGCACCTGAAGTGAAATTCAGGGAATGAGAGGAGGAGAGTTGGTCACTCCCCACCCATCAAGTGTCTCAGTCTGACTCACGGTTAAGCAAGCACTGATGCCACTATATACCTATCCCTCTTTCAAAATGATCAGAATGGCAACATTCCTTTACAGAGACAATACAATTCTGGCTACCAGTTCCAAGTCATTTTGAGAAACCTCAGCTGAAGTATTCGGGTCACAACACGTACTCAGGATTCCTTTGATATGCTGCTGTTTGGAGTCCAGCTCTTCTTCCAGAACACACTCGCCTAAGAGCTGCAGTGGAAAACGAATGATGGTGGATCCTTTGCTTTTGTGTTGAAATATCATCTAAGAGAAAACGATTGGTTGGTTGCAAGAGCATCTTATGAAAGGAACAGAGAAGAAAAGCAAGTAACCCAGGGGTGCTCAATAGGTGGATCGCGATCTACCGGTAGATCGTAAGGCAAAATGAGTAGATCACGGAGTGCCGACCCCCCCCTTCAGGTGCCTCTGGGAGGAAACGCCGGGAGTAAGGCCGATTGTACTCAATGGGGCTTACTCCCAGGTAAGTGTGGCTAGGATTGCAGCCTCACAGCCTAATCCTAGGCATGTCTACTCAGGAGTAAGTCCTGTTATACTCAGTGGGGCTCAAGGTACACCAACATACATTGTACACATAAATGTTATATGTTATGATGGCGCGAACATTGTAAAAAAAACTCTGGTAGATCTCCGGGCCTTGCTGGGTTTCAAAGTAGCTCTCGAGCCAAAAAAAGTGTGAGCACCCCTGAAGTAACCCCTTGGAAATAGATGCAGAGATGGTGAAACCTGAACCACAGCAAACTCTGTTCTTGTGTCATAAATATGTCTCAGGACATGTTCTGAACAGGGCTGGTCAACCCATGGGTCTGACTCACAGCCCAGTCCTAACTTGCGCTGGAACAGGCAGGCTAAGAGGCCTGCAATGTATGCAGCACAAGGTAGGTGCCAGCTGGAAGGCAAGTTGGGGTAAGGGGTATTTTTCCCTTACACTGTGTTGCACCCCAGGCACCCCTATGGGACTACTTGGATGTGCACCGGCGAATTCATTGGCGCAAATCCAATCAGCCTGTGTAAGGCTGCAGGACCCAGGACCTGGGGTTAGGATTTAGCCTGCACTGCCACGGTCAATCCCACCCCCTCCATGCCCAATCTGCCTCCCATATCACCCTTTTCCTGCCCAAAAATGTCCCCTCCCCACTTTGATTCTACTGTCTCAGGTGCCAGGAAGGAGACAGGTTGACCCTGGTTTTGAAGGCACATGATATAGCAACCAAGTTGAAACTCAGCTTGGCACTGAAATTCCACCAAAAAATAAAATAATTACCAAGTTAGTTTCAAGATTCTCTCCCCCAAGGGGCAACACCAGACAATTTTCAAAGGGAGGCCAAATGAGTTTCCATTGGATCTTATTGCCTAAGTCCATGTTCACAATGGCCAACTGGTTATGACCTTCTTGCCAGTTTCCAGGTATCAGCTTTCGAGTCCCAAGTTCTTACTTTGTACTGAGTGAGGTAAAGCATCCCCCTCTTGACGCCTTGGAGCTCTTCTGGAAGGTCTGGCCTGTCTTCCAGCAATAACGAGACCTCGCTGTAATGGGCGAGAACCCTGGAAACAGGAAGGGCTGGGTAGATCACATCCCAAAAGAAACACACCACCAGGAAGCCAGAAGGTACACACAGGGACCCATTAGCTGGGTCTGTTGGCTTGGTTATTAGCCACGAGGAATCGCCCGTTACTCAGCTTTACACCGAGGCTGCTATTTGTTCCATTGCCTGAACTTATTATATACGTATATCCTCATTTAATCATGTCTCAAAAAGCAACTAGTCCACATGAACTTATGAAGTGCCTACCCCCTGGATCTCTCTTACTCCCCTTCATATAATTTGTACTTACCTTTCCTCAGTACTGTTGGCTGACCTGGAGAATTGATATCTAGTCACCTCCATGGCTAGTCACTCCTCTTTCTTCTGAAGTACCCACTGGTACCTCCCTCTGGCTGAGGAGTACTGGTGGGCAAACAGAAATGCCACCAGTCTTTGTCAGTATCTCTGTGATGTCAGCAGGTGAGGTAACAGCACAGACTCTGAGCTGCAATTGGGACAGATGGAAACCTCTTGCTTGCTTGCTTGTCCAAGGGCTGCCTCTTTCCCCCGCCCCCCTTGATTTCTGAACCTTGTTTCTTTTTTTTGTAGTTCAGCTCCAGTCCTGGGACATTTAAGATTTTGTTGGCCAAGAAAGAAAGTATATGAGCAATGAAACAAAATAAAATTTCTCCCAAACCTTCCTCTGGTGGTATTTCTTCCTAGCTGACTTTTCTCCTGGTGAGGTTTTAAGACTGCAAGGAAGAAAACCAGGTGAGAACATAAAATAGAAATACGCCCCACTGGATCAGTCATCTAAGTCCAGCATCTTATTGCTTACAGTGGCCCATCAGGGGCATCTGGGAGGCCCACAAAGCAAAGGATGAAGTCATACTCCTCTCCCACCATTGCTCGCCTGCACTATGTGAAGTTCTCTTTTCTCCATCCAAAATCTGCCAGCCAGTTTCACGGGCTCTCTTTTGGTTGTGAGAGAGAAAAGATACTCTCTGTCCACTTTCTCCACACCATGTATCATTTATAAGCCTCAGTCATGTTCCCACCTCTTACCTATGTTTTGCTAAAACCAAAAATCCCCAAGCAATCCAGCCTTGCCTCAAAAGAAAGCTGTTCTAGCCTCAGGATCATTTCAGTTGTCTTCTTTGCACCTTTTCCATATCTACAAGACCTTTTTTGAGGTCTGGTGACCAAAGGTATAAAGCAAGCACCGTGCATTTGTACAAAAGCATTACAACATTAGCAGTTTTCCTTGTACGTAATTGGCCTGCGTAGCAGCTGCACACTGGGCCAACACTTCCATTCAGTTATTCTCCATGACCCCAAGAAAACTTTCCTGGTTATCACCGACATCAATGTAAAAGCAATACCTTGCACTTTTGTCTGGTTAGGGACCAGAGCGTGAATGAAAGTCAAAAATGGATGAGTGTCAAAGCAGAGCCTTAGGACACAATCCTAATCAGGTCTACTCAGAAAGTAAGTCCTTTTTTGTGCAATGGGGCTTACTCTCAGGAAAGTGTGGTTAGGATTGCAGCCTTGCTTAGCTTGCAAATTGATTTTGGCCTGCAATAAATGTAAATAACTACATAACAGAAATGCATGTGAAACCTAAATGAACAGAAATAAAACAACAACATGTGTAAGAACACTGATGAACACTGAGGAAGGCTGGATGAAATTTGGTTATTAATTGAAAATGGTTGAAAGAACAAAGCGATGAAAATCAAGAGGATGGAAGTCAAGGTATTGCTGTGTATGCGAAGTTGGGATTCCCTGCCCCCCATGTGACTCACTTACCACCACCACCCCGTGGGCATTTGCCAAACAGGTTATATGTAGCTATAGTGCCTGGCAGTGGGAGCAAGTCCTGTTGAACTCAGGGGGACTTCTACATACAAGACCGGGTTGGTTGGTTTGCAACCTTCAGTCTCAAAAGACTACGGTATAAGCCTACAGCACCCGGCATTCCCAGGCGGTCTCCCATCCAAGTACTAACCAGGCCTGACTTTGCTTAGCTTCCGAGATCAGACAAGATCAGGCATGGACAGACTATGGCATAAGCCTACAGCACCCGGCATTCCCAGGCAGTCTCCCATCCAAGTACTAACCAGGCCTGACCCTGCTGAGCTTCCGAGATCAGACGAGATTGGGCATGTGCAGACCAGGTTGCGTTTCAAGAAAGGGGCATCACCAAGCAAGGATGACAAACCACCACCACAACGTATATTAACTTGTTTATTTGACACACAAATTTGCAAAATTGCCGAGATATCAAACATTTTTCTCGTTAGCTACCATATTGCCACTATGTACAAAATATATGATAAATGTACTACACATATAAAAATACAGTATGCATTACATATATACAGTACAATGTGCAAAACATGGCAAAAAAGAAAAATCAACGTATGGAATTGATTCAAGGGGTGCAAACAGCAAATACAAAGGCATCATGGTTTTCTTGTACAAAAGGCAACGCACCAATGGGGGATGCTCAGCTTGCCAAGGTGGTTTTCTTCAGTCTAGCGCTTAAATGAAGAGGCCTATACAGATCTTCCTTTTCATCAAGTGAGATGCTAAGACGTTGAAATTGCAACCGTGAAATGGAGAAGAGACACACCTACCACGCTAAGCGCTATTGTCTACCGCAAACAACGGAACAAAGGAGAGAGAACTCCAATGGGGAGACCTGTGTTCGTTACTTAATTCAGTTTCACAACCTACAAAAAAAAGGGAACTCTAGAATGAAAAGGATAGCCTCAAAAATATCTACATCTTCAATTGAAAGCAAAATTTCAACGGGGGGGGGGCGGCTTTCATTTTGTTCGTATGGATTAAAAACAAGATGTGAGCTCCTTTGGCAGTAGAGGTGATAACGTTATGGGGTTTGCTGTTACGACTCATTTATCTGCGATGCTGGTCTTAGAAATACGTTTATAATGTTCACTATTTCAGGTCAATGCATTTTTACTGTCGAAGCCTTCTCTGCAATCACCAGATTTTTAGGCAAGGGGCAGCGGACGGGTTCACAAATATTCTGTGCTTGGAGCAGAGCGACCCATTTTCTTTTTCACGCCCAGCTGCGGGTCAAATTAAACAAACGTATTGGGATCCGTCTCAACTTTTTATGTTTTGAGCATTCTGCAAAAAACGTAGCGCAGCTTAAAAGCTTGATGATTTTGAAGATTAGAAATTTTCCTCGCCCCCTAGTCATGGTTAGAAAGCCAGAGATAATTATTTTCACATTCTTGTAACATTTCCAAACTCAGTGTACTTTTAATTTAAAAACAGCACACAATCACAGAGGAAAACTCATTGCGATGATTTCTTAAAGATGATGTAAGACTGGCTTCATTTTTCAGAGTGTAAAATTGACCACCACCGCACATTAAACCTCTCTCTCATGAAAAAGATCTGTTTTTCCAGAAATACATGTGACAATATTTTCTATATTCCAGTTCTAACAGAACCTCGACTGCTCCTGCTGTTGTTATTTAACCTCTGTGTAACACCACCAGCGTATTAGGGATCTGTCAATCTGAATTAGTAATTGGGGTATAAATTAGTCAAGTGCTTTGGAACCTACTGATGATTTCAACAGGACTTGCAAGGGCTTAACTATGGCTGGATTGTCCCTCAAATACTGATGCTGCCCAACAAACAGGGTATGTCCAGGGCTGGCTCAAACCCTCCCAACATCCAAGGCAGTGTGCCAAATACTGATTGTCAGTACTGTACAACATGCCAGTCGCCATTCCTCCTCCTTCCTAGTTTTGAAAAAGAGGAGGAAGGAGCAGAAGAGGAAAGGCAGAGTGACAGGCCAGACTAGAGACTTTCCTTTCCTCCACACTTCCTTCTCTATTCTCCCTCTTTCTTTTTGGATCCAGAAGTAGAAAGAAGAGGAGCGGTGGAGGTGGGTGCGTGGAGGCAGGGGATGGATGCTCCCTGCCAATCTCTCACCAGAGGCGACCTCCTTAGGGCTCAATCCTATCCAATTTTCCAGTGCCGGTGCAGCTGTGCCAATGGGGTGTGCACTGTGTCCTGTGGTGGGCAGGTAGTCACAGAGGCCTCCTCAAGGTATGGGGATATATTACCTCAGGTTGCACCAGAACTGAAAAGTTGGATAGGATTGGGCCCTTAGTTGGCTTAATGGTTCTGATTATGCATCAACTAGCTACTCAATGCTCGGTGAGTCTTCACAGTACACTCTGCAAGCTTCCTGTTTTGTGAGTTGGGCAACCAGACAAGTAGTGCTGGATTTCTACGTCTCAGGAACATATCATGATAGGGCGCAATCCTAACCAACTTACGAGCCCCGGGGTAAGGGCAATGCAGCTCCAAGAGAAGGGAACAAACATTCCCTTACCTTGAGGAGGCCTCCGTGACTGCCACCCAACTGCAGGACGCAGCACATGCCCCACTGGAACACCTATGTCAGTGCTGGAAAGCTGGTTAGGATTTGGGCCTTAGAAATGTTTAGCAGCTAAGCCACTTCATGTCGGAAGCCACTTTCTAGAATTTCAGGAAACCAGCCAAGGATTACATGGCAAGGCTTTAAACGTTTCTGCATCAGCATATCCATAAATAGATATTTATCAACAGATAAATACTGATCAACTCAATTTTCTGTACGAATGTGCAGCATGATTCTAACCAGGCCTACCGGGAAGTAAGTCTCACTGAATTACACAGAACATATTCCTTAGTACGTGTGGTTAGGTATGGGGCTTCACCCTTATCCACTTCCACTGATGAAGTAGGAATATTTGATATGAGATTTTTCAAAAGCGGTCAGTACAGAAAAGTTACTTCTCTATGCCGTACCCACTTCAGCTGCAAAATGCCCTGAAACACAAACCCCACAGTCTATTTGGGTTTTGAAACTATGCAGAAATAACTTGTATGTACAGAACTCCAGCTACTATACCCACGAAGATGACTGACAAAAGAGGAGCACACAAATTCATCTGCAAGACTATGCTGCAAGCTTGCACACAGTGAACAAGAGAGCAGATATCAGTGAGGCTTGGGCAGATTCACATGTCACCTTTTGCCAAGCTTCTCTCATTCACAGGGGTGACCGAGAACATCACACACAAAACCAGGAGCCCATGGATTTCTGCCACAGCAGCTTTCACGATCACTGAAGCTTCAAATATGGCTTTCAGATGGGGAATATGTCTCCAAAGACCTCCGAGCATCAGCTGCTACCGGCATCCCTCCTGTTCCGGCTCCCTGGATTAGAAAAGGAACCAGGGTATGGAGCGACCAAAAAAACATGGAGGAGAAGAGAATGGTGGGCTAGAGTGTTGGAGACACTCTGGCTCACCATTCTCCTCTCCACCATCCTTCCTCTTTCACTCCTATTTCAAATCCAGGAAGTGAGAGGGAGAAGCAATGGCGATGGACCTGTCCTGTCAACCTGTTACCTAAAGCAACTGCCACAGGTAGGGCAGCTCATGCTCCCAGGGGACAAAAGTTGCAAGAATGGAGATATTCAGGTTCTCAAGGAAAGGCCACTCTGCACATGAAGAAAGCAGCCAAAAGTAATGGGCGAACACACAGATCTGTAGCCGATGTGAGCATGGAGGATGTGCTTTGGTACTGCTTGCAAGCACTGCAACTGGGGAAAAGACTGCACTAGCGCCAAGGGTCACTGAACCAAATAATCCATTTTTTTAAAGATTTAAAATGCCTTTGAGTTACAAAAATAGTCATGTGGACAAAAGTTACCCAAGCGATTTAAAAAAGAAAACCGTCACAAATACCAGGTTCACATATATGTGGTAAATACTGTACAACAGGTTGCCGATTTCAGAACGTATAATCCAAAGCAAACTGTTATGTCTCATAATGAAGCTCTATTCTGCAATGCACAGAAAATACCACACACTCCTACTCTAGAAAATAAATACTTCCATTACAAACAATTCATGATCCCTTAAAATGTTTTCAAAAAAGAAAGCGGTTCTGTGCTGGTTTGTCACACACCTGAAGGGATTTGATACACAGAAGGGGGTTTCTGTCACATACCTGAAGGGATTTGATATGCAGAAGGGGTGGGCTGTCTGGCTTGGATAGCACACAATGCGCGAAGGCTTTTTTGCACCGCAGCATCACAAAATCGCCTATGCCGAGCTGTATTTACATGAGTTCTGCCAACCGGGCACGAGCGGCCTCGTCAGTCTGTCATTGTAAGGTAACAAAAGGCTCCGTGGCACCCAAGAAATGATCTGGCTTCATTCTGGCACATTCTGAACCAAGGAAGCCAGCAAGCGAGTCTGAGGGCCACAGTAAACCAGTCGCTTTCTAGGGTGCGATGGCCCACTCCCTTTTTGCCTATCGCCTGGGCCAGGATCCAAAGCCCAGAGAGATGCACACACACATTGAACCACGTGTGCAGACCGAGTTCTTTTTGCTTCGGCTCCCACTGTTGAAGAGACCGGTCACATTTTAAACTGAATTGTAGCTTGCCTCTTTTGGCAGTGGGTGTTGCTGTACAGAACACTTCAGAGAAATAGCTCTGGCTACGGAGCATGGTTCTCACACGCATACATCTCTGCCCTCTTTGGATTTTAGCCCTAATATCTAATTGTTTTAATACTTAATTTGTATCCACTATGCTTGTATACAAAGTACAGACAACAGACTCCACCTCATAACTCTTTGGTCTATTAACATTGTATACGGCACATCACAGGAATATACTAGCATACAGTAGTGTAGTGTTTAAATCGCAGAGGTGTTTCCACACCCAGGAGAGGCTCCATCAGAGTGCTAAGTATCCTAACTAAACTGACTTTCGTGGGAGAAAAATGACACTTAGCCTCTAACGGGGAGATAGATACTCAGCACCTTGCAAGATTAGCCTCCAGAAGAGGATGGCCAAGTGGAATGGTAAAGTTGAAGATACGTATTCACTTATTCTCCAAATGGAAATGCCATCACACACACAAGCCAAGCCAGCAAAACTTAAATGCAGATAATACGAAGCGCTGCAGCCGATTGTGGAACATGCAAACCCCAACTAAACTATGGCAGTACCAAGATAAAGTGGCGTAAGTACACTCTCCCAAACACGGGTCCCAAATTGGTTGATTTTTTTTTTGGTGTAAAGCTACCCTGACATCAATAGCATTTTTGAAAAATTTAAAGCCCCTGTCAGCCTCAAAAGCAAGCCAGTGTCAGAATTGGCACCTTCACTATTGTGGCTTTAAGAGAAAAGAAAGAAACTGCAAGTATGCACTGCAGGTGTGCAATTGGCGCAAAATACCACACAATGACTAATGTATCAAGCCACACAGATATCTGTCGGCCTAGTCATCACCGTTGTGTTTATACCCCTTCTGTGGGATTCCTTTTCTTCCAAGAAGATAACAGCAGCATGATTGAAGACCACTGGAAAGAAGCAACTGTCCCCATTCGAATCAAATTTTCTTTGACTCCAGGAAAAAGTCAAATTAACATTGTGTTTGGTATGAAAGAGTATGTGTTTGGTATGAAAGTGTTTGGTTCTTCATCCTGAAAAATGCTACTGTACAAAATCAAGATTTAATTGCTCCTGGTAGTCTGAATTCCTTTGAAATGCAGACCTTGGGGAACAGTTGAGGTTTTCACAATACTGTATTTCTCTCTGGTTAAAAAGTGTGTTCTGAAAGAAGCTGTTGGTGTCTGAGCTATCATGTTTTCAGTTACAACATTTGGTAGCAAAACCGATTGTAGGACAATCTGTGACAATACCTCTGGCTTCTACTGTTGCTTCAGAAAGAATAAGAGAATGGTCTTGATTCAGAGAGGAGTGAGACCTACTGGAACACTTGAGCTTCCCTCCTACCTTCCACTCAAGTTTTTCTCTCTTAGAGCCTGTAGCGATATCTGGGAAGGGGGGGGGGTGTCACACAAACCATGTGTACACTGCCCCAGGTGCATGATTAAAGGTCCATCCCCACAGCACCTTTTTGAGACAGCCTCAATTAGGGTTGTGAGCACAGCTCTCATTTACATCTCCACTTTAAATTCTTTTAGAAGTAGCTCACTTAGAGACTTTGGGCACAATCCTAACCAGGCCTACTCAGAAGTAAGTCCTATTGTGTTCAATGGGGCTTACTCTCAGGAAAGTGTGGTTAGGATTAGGAAAAAAAGAACCACTCTCTATCTGGAAGGTAGGTCCATGTGCTCAAAATTTATCACTCAGTGTCCTTATAATTCGATTTTCAAATATCGTGTAAAAGGAATTAAAACAGTTCTAAATTTGGACCTGGAAGCCTTTCTTTCTCCTGTAACCTTTTAGCAAGGATTCACATTAGTTCAAAGTGTTCGGGTTGCATACAAAGAGGTGTAAGTGGATGGAAACAGACACAACCACTGCTTTGAAAGAGTTCACGCAGTCAAATGCATTAGGTATTAATATAGTTCCCAAGTAATGAGAAGTAAACATGCCATTCCACACTGAAAAGGCATCATTGAGAGTCCTGTGCTCAAGCCTGAGCACCCCACTTTAAGAAGGATGTAGGTAAACTGGAATGGGTTCAGAGGAGAACAGCAAGGATAGGCAGGAATCTAAGAGGAACAGTTGAAGGAACTGATTATGTTTAGTCTGGAAACACTGAGAGGTGACATAACAGCTCTCTTAAAATACTAGGAGGAGGCAGAAGAGACCAAAGACTTGAGCTCTCCTCCCCAGAGGACAGGAATAGGTCTAATGGGTTTAAGTTATAGGAGGGGAGACTTTCGAAACTTAGGAGAAACTTCTTAATTAAAGAACTAATGATCTAGTGAGCTGGGTGGGTTCTCTTGTGCTGGAGGTCTTCAAGCAGAGGCTGGACAGATAGTCCTACATCTGGGTTTTCTCCATAGGGTAGGGGGTGGTGGACTAGATCGCCTGCAAGGCTCCTTCCAACTCTACATTTAAGTGCTATAAGAAGCAACATATTTAGTTTCACTGTTCTTGTGAAACGTTCTGGGAACTAGAACAGCCCTTCTGTGAATGGAAGATACGTTTTGCTACCTTCTGCATGCAAAGAGCACCTGCAGATCCTGCCCTATGGAAATATAGCTGCAAAATATCTATACTATCCCTCTTGTGGAAAACTAATAAACATAAGAAAATATCACTACATATCTCTGACCACAAATCCCTTTCTTTCATAGTGTTCAGATGGCTTATATAATGTTATCTGCTTAGATGACTTAGGAAGTACTATCTTAAGGAACAGAAACAAACCCGACTGTGAGTATATAAGTGACAATGGCTATTTCCACAACACAGGACCTAATGTGCAATTCATGTGTGTGGGTCACTGAACTTTTTTTTAAACTTCTGAATGCAAACTGAATATGGTTGTCATTCGATTCAGCAAATCTCAGCTGATTAATTGCATGAGTCTTAGTGGATTGAGGGCCCAAATCCTATCCAGTGCTGATGTAGCCTCAATGTGACTCCTCCCCAGGTAAGGGAACAATTATTCCTCTCCATCAAGAGAGCAATGCAAGCCCCATTGGTATAGTTGCATCAGTGCTGGAAAGTTGGATAGGATTGGGCCCTAAATCTGCATAAGATTCGCATATGAGAAAACACAATCATTCTTAAAATTGTCTTAGGATGCGTACATATGTCTCAGCAGACATCACCCTGGTAGAGGCTTTCTCCCCATCTTTCAAACATAGAAAGTGCTGGTTACCTGCAGTTTTTAGAAGTATCTGTATTTAAAACACTAACTTTAAAGAAAGTTTGCTGCCCGGTTTAAGCAAGGGCACCTTTTTAGACTATTCAATTTAAAAAAAAAAATCAATTAACTGACTAAACATTGCAGCCCTAAAATCAAATCAAGACTTTATACTGAAAGCCTTGAGCAGGGGTGCCAAACTCGTTTCATACAGTGGGCCGGATAGCATTTATATCTGCTGAGGGCCAGAAGTAATATCATTAAACAGGTCATTACCAGAAATAAGCACTTTTTCTCACTTAGGAACGCATTAGCTGCAAATGGCGGGAAGAGAAAATATGCAATCTTGGTCATATTTCAAGATATAGCAGAGCCCAGTTATCACGTGGGCTGCCATTTCAGCAGTAACACCTCAGCACTACTCAGAAGCCAACAGTCCGAGAGTTGGATGAAAAGCTACGGCGGGCCACATCTGGCCCCCAGGCCTTATAACAACCCCAAGGCCGAGAGAGACTTTTTCAAGTCACGAGGCAATCTACAATACAAACCTGTATTTCATTGCCTCAGCCTGAGCTTCCACAAGGTAGCTACAGCTTGGCTCAGGCTGTCCACAGGAACAGTTGCGTGCAGTGATATTATGCCTTTGCTCATATAGAGATTGCTCTCTACTTTTACAATGAGCTAGGTTCCAAAGTTCTTCTTTATCCCCCCCCCCCAGCTGATTGCCAGCAATAAACACTGGTGATAAATTTTGGATGGTTACGAAACCATCTTCTTATGCTTTGATTTTAGTGGAACATCCTTGATAATTTTTTTTTAAAACTATCTATAAACACAATGTTTTAAAAAAAATCTTTCCTAAATATTGTTTTAAAGATGACCCTGAAAACAAAGAGTAGTAAAACAATGGACCTATGCTGTAAGTGGATCTCTAAAAAACCATGATCAAGAGGTTGTTGCCTTTTCAGTTTTCCCAGTGCAAGTGCAGATCCTGGGGATCAAGAAAATCTGTCGAAAACATACTTGGCGCAGTGGAGCTCAGAGGAGTTAATCCCGATGAAGTGTTTGGCATGGTAATGTCTAGCCATTCCATGTTGTCTAAATTGGTGTCCGGAAGGTCAAGAGACAAACAGGAATTGGAAGTAGTGAACTGCGAATCAGACGTTTCCATAGGCGACTGTGAGTTATCTAGTATGCCGGAGTGATTAAGGAGGTCGTTCTGAAGGTCCTCAATGAGAGAGAAGGATTCTCTGTCCTCACTACTGCAAGTCAATGGAGGCATTTCGTTCCCTGAAGGCAAAGTTCCTTCCAAGAGGGCTTCTAGCTGGTTCTCCAGACTCACAGAGAAATTGCTCGTTGGTTCTAAAGACAGCGGAGGGGCCATTTGGACTTGCGGGGGCGGACGAGACACCACTGTGTTCACTGGCATTGTGGTGATATTGGCAGTAACTGGATGCATTTTGAAAACCGGAGAAGGTTCTTCCTTGGTCGGCAGAGAAATCTCTGTTTGCATGAAAGAAAACAGTGGGTTTATCAGCAGGAACAACGACACCTGTTCACTCAGATTTATTGCTTCAGCAAGATGTTTAAGGGTTTTGGAAGCTGAACGTACAGTTTCAGGAAACAGTGAATTATTAACGAGGCAATTAATCCCCTCATTTAATGAACAGGAGAAGGTTATCAAAGCAACTTTTACCACAAACCATCTGGACGATGGTGCCAGGTGTGGTTAAAGACATACATTCTACAGCAGTGGTCTTCAACCTTTTTTGTGCCATGATCCCAGTAAATGAAGTATGAGACTGGGGACCCACCGCCAAACCCTCCCCCCTCCTGGGACCAATTCACCCATTTCTGAACCCCCACCCACCACATTTCCCCCTACCTCTTGCATCCTCTCAGCAAACCCTTCACGACAACCCAAAAAGGTAACAGCCTGAGCAAGGCTGCCATAGGAGTAGCAGGGCAAGACAGCCAGAATAGGCTGTGAAGGATCACATCAGGAACTCAGTTTCGATAGGGCAGTACAATTATTGGGTTGGATCCAAGCCCTCTCTTGCACAAGCTTTGAAAGGTTGCTGCAACCGCCCAGCTTTGCAACCCCATTGGGATCCCAGACCACAGGTTGAAGAACACTGTTCTATAGCCTATGCCACAAAAGAGAGTCCTGTGATCAGGTCTCTTGACCGAGAGCCTGACGCTTTCCCCTTTCAGTGCATCAGCTACCTGAACAGATAGAGGATGTCATAATGCTCTTTACTAGACTTTTCAAAGGCTTGGGTTAGCAGACTGCCGTAACGATGGAAGACACCTCTATTCGACTCAGTGGTTTCCAGATTGATTCTTTGGGTTCAATGCAACCTGCTGTGAGCCCCTGCTCATCAACAACCAACAACTTGCAGATGTACTAAAAGCTCTGAAAGGGGGCTACGGTTACGTCCACAGTAAAATTAGATCATGTTGCTAGAAAGCTACTTTTTCTATGGTATTTTCAACGAAGAATTCAAAAGCTTGCAAAAACTGTCCACCCAAGAAAATGCATCAATTTTCTCTCTGTCTGGTCAACCTAGTCCTAGATGAAACAGGAGAAAAGTTCTCTCTTCCCTGTGAGCTTTGTTTCAACTGGACTCACCTCCGCTCTTAATGAGGATATCAAAGAGGTCATCCATCTGTTGGCTGTGCGCACTGGACATCTGTAATGCAGAGGAGTTCTTTATTTACTTGGTCATACAAAAGCCTTTCCAGAAGTGTGAAGAGTATCCATTTTATACATTAGTCTTATGCCAAGGGATGGTGTGTACATGGTTGCAGTAAACTGTAGTTTAAAACAAGTTTAGTTTAGTACAATCAAGGAGAACTTGGGGGGGGGAGGCAAGCGATATCATCACGTGCTTGCACATGAGTCGCTCCTCTCTATTATGTTCCAAGAAACCATCCATGTGTGGGAGGTCTTCCTCTCCTCTTTTAAAGCTTGTTCTGTCCTTCAACCTGTTCTTTTCTCTCCCCTGCTCTGCCCAAATATCTTTCATCATGAATCTACTCTTTCATGGCATGCATTTTTCATGGAATTTTTGAGAGTTACTTTGGAGATGTGTCACAAATATGTACAGTTTAGGCCTAGGTTAGCATGTGAAGCCTGAACCAAACTAAGTCAGTAACGGAGAAGTGGCTAGCAGTTCCTAGCTGCAAGAATGTGAGTAAACAAACAAAAAGATTGTTGTCTCTCCTTTGCTGGCCAGAAAGGACAGACAACAAGAATTACAACCCATTGGAATGTTTAACACCTCAGTAGACTGAGGGGCGCCTGATCAAGTGGAATGGAATGCAGTTATGGATCTCCAGTTGGGAGGGGTAAGAACTAGGAGCGCTGTCAACCAGACCCACTCGGAGAAGGTTCTGTCCACAAAAGTTTCTGATTGGACAGTTTAAATAAGTATGAAGTCACCTCAGTACTATTAGCATAAGAAGTATAATAATGAGTGCCCCAAGGGGTGTGTCCGGTTCTTCTTGGGCAGTTTTTGGGTGCAACATCCTGCACACTGTGAGCTCCATTGTCCACCATGGGCACCTGGCCTCATAGGCAACCTGGAGCTAAAAGATCTACAAGAACAACTGACCCAGGTGAGAGATAGGTATTAATAGAGATAGCCAGCTAGCTTTATTATTTTATTGCTGATATGTTTCCTTGATGTTTATGCCTCTAGCATTTGCTGCCTTATGTAACCTTATGTACTTAATAAACGAAAATCTCTTTTACCAAGTTGTTTCACTGCCTGTTGGGGACAAAGGTTCAGAATCCTGCCTAGCCGTTCAGCAAGCTACCAACTGCTCATTGAGGTCTAGTAACTTGAGGACTGAAGCTTTAATTGGAGAAAGAGCTCAGTGCCTGGAAGGGATAGAGTTAAGCCTAGAGGGTCTCAGTGTCCCTGGACTGAGGCACTGGCACATACAGGGTGGTGGCAGTACTACTGGACAGGGGGGTCTTGAGGGCTTTAGGGTTCGAGAACCAAGAACTCTGAGCACCCCAACCCGCCCTAAGTTTACGACAAGATGCCAATCAAAAAGTGGGATGCCGAACCTAATAAATAAAATGCAAACACTTTCATTTCTTTTCAAGAAGAGAAAGAGTTCCAGGTTGCTTGCAGAAGAACCTTCACAGAAAAATAAAGGTTCTGTGTTGACAGACCGGATGCAAATTTAAAACTGGCAAAAGTGTATACAAGCTCTCAGATAAGTCTTTGCAGATTTGGGAACATTTATAAAGCGAATTTCAACAATGAAACGATGGTTTTAGTGTTTGGAGAGAGCAAGAGAAACCTCTCTATCCGCCTTATCCTATTCAGTAATTTGGCTCAAAGTACTACGGGGGAGAAGTAGGCTGGCTGGTAGGTAGGCAAGCAATGAAGACTGATGGAACTGAGAAAATTTATATAAATTCAAGTTGGCAATTCACTGCCTGCTAAAGACAAGACATTCAAGAATAGATGAATTTTGAGGAAGACACAGTTTGCATAACAAAAATAAGAGCATCATATCCCCTGCTTGTGCTAGTCACTCTCCTGGAGAGATACAAAAGAAAAAGTAAAGTAGTATAAAAACATGTCAGTCGCTCCATTTCCAGGTATATACCCTACCTCTCGTTGAGAAGCCTGTAAACTGCGGGTCTGTTTTATGGCTTCTTCATAACGTGGAGGGTCTTTTGTCTTGGTTACTGCATTGCTGAAGAGAGATGGCTGAAGGATGTACTGCTGGGGCTGAGATGGAGAGGCCGGCTGCAAGAAACAAGGGCAGCAATTAGCAGTTATGAAAAGCAGTGTCCCTATAAAGCTCTCCTTAGGAGCAAATATGCCCTTCAGAGCCTTACCTATCAACACTCATCTCAATTGCTGCAATGAAAAGGTACATATAAACAAAAGCAAACACTTATAATGCGAATCATATTTTTATCTGATTTTGGTTTTTAATCCTACTCTGTACTGAAGGTTCTTGAGGTCAGAAAGTTCTAGTCAGGGAGCAGGACGCCTCTCTGCTTTTCTGAAGTTCTAGAAGGTTCTGTTGAAGCACCCATCATGTCCCCAAAGATGTGACTGCACAGAAGCCAGCACATGAAATCATAAATGTAGAAAGCCTTCGACTGCACTACACACCTTTTGAGGAGTGCTGGGTCCGTTCTGCATCAAGGGCATCTGGTTTCCTGAGTGAACTGTAGCATTTGATGCCGGATTAAACAAAGGCTGCTGGACGGTTGATACAGTCTGATTCTGATAGGAAAACACTGCATTTGGTGAGGTAGGTGGAAATATCTGCAAAAACAAATGCCTTTGATTTAAACTCATATATACTTTTTTCTCTGCATTTCTCCTAATGTATCCACAGTGTGTAATTTATTATCCACATTCTCCCAAGACAAGTATTACTGGAAACCTCCAATATTTTGCAGAAAGAATCCTAGCTGCTGTTACCCTATGAGATGCCAACTCTCTACCGTATTTGTGAGTTGCACCAACAAAGTAAGCCAAACAAAAGAGAAGCAGTTCTAGTGGGGCAGGGTTATGCCGGTATCACTTTAAAAAAAATTACAGTGGGCCCTCGGTACCCATGGATTTTGGTTCCCCAACCCCTGACAATACCAAAATCCATGGATAATGAAATCTGAAGGGGAAGAGGGTCATAGTGCCGCAGGGACTCACAGGGAGGGGGGTCATGCCAGCCTCCCCAGAAGGCTTCTGAGACACGACCGGAAGCCACTTATAGTTGCGTCTGTGACTTCCAGTCACATCAGGGAAATGCTCCGAGGCAGGCTGGGGAGTAGGTCTTCCCCTTTCTCAGAGTGCGCCCAGACCTTCTGGATGCGACTGGAAGCTACTTTCAGTCATGTCCAGGAAGCCCTCTGAAACAGGGCCTGGCATTCATGGACGCTGAGCCTGCGGGTAAGGACGGCCCACTGTACCTTACATTTTCCTCCAGAACTTTTCAGTAATAATTTCACTACAATTTCCACTCCTCAAAATAATGCCAAGCCCTATTTATTTAAACTGCTATATGTGTGTGCACTTGCCATTTCTTATAATTGTTGTTACAATTCGTTCATTCACACAACTCATCTTTTCATATTATAATTACTCAACTGTTTCCAGCTGGAAAACCTGCAGCATAAAATTTAGTTAGAACAGAAAAACAGAACAGAAATACTAAGCTCAGGATCTAATTCAACCCGAACTCTTCCTTAACAGATATTGGCATACGTGCTTATAACACGGGTGAATTTACAAGTCATGAAGACAAAAATCGAAGCGTTTCAGCTACAATATGCTACTAATTTCTACCTGCAACCATTAACCACGTTGTTGCTGGCTCCACAAATGCCCCCTCCCCCTTTAAGGCCTCAGAAAAGGAGAAAACAGGGTTCATGGCCTTCTTCCCCTTCTGGCTGCCTCCCTCAGCTGGGAGCCTCTCCAGACTCTCAGCCACGCCACTGCTGCCCCTCCTCCTTGGCCCTCTGCGTCTCACACTCTAAAGGCGGCGTGTCAATCTGCCCATATGTGTGGGGAACTCCCTTCCTCAACTAAGACCTCTGGCCCTTGCCAACCAAGCTAACCCTGCCAAAGGGGAAGGGCAGCGTCCTGACTGCTACTCCATTAGTCTTCCCCACTTCATACATCCTGTGCAGGTGGCACTGATTTCCCTCCATGGCTGCTGAGGGACCTGTCAGGGAGCAGCTCTTTTCAAGGCCCCAGGAACGTGGCTCAACATCACCAACCTGTCTGTTTTGGGGGTTCTGGCCCAGCACATGCTGTGGTGAAGTGTTTTGCTTGGGTGGTGCAGGATGCACCTCTGGCACTTTCTGGGGCAAGCTTGATGAAGCAGATAGTTGAGCCATGGTTGGAATTCCTGCTTGTGGCTGGGCCTAAAGGAGAAAAGAGTGGTTTGATTCCATTGGTTGGAGAATGCAGCCAGTAAATCTCAGAGGCTTTTCCCCGCCCAGTGCCTCTAGAAATCAGAATGCTCACATAAATGAATGAATCCAGGACTACTCAATAAAACCTTTAAAATGTTCACCGTTAAGCCTTTCTGAAGGCCCCACTCATTGCTGTAAGGGAGGTTAGTCTGTTGACAGCCCATGAGATGCAACTGTCACAACCACCCTGAAAGTTGCCACTGGCATAGATCTCTGATGTAACAGTAGAACTCAGCAGTCAAAACACAGGCAGTGGAGGGCAAGGATGAGATTGTAGAATTTGAGGTGTATGGTCACATTAAGCAACTCTGGTTAAGTTGACCTTTGTCCCTTTGCCTGCCCTTGTGAGGTGGTTTCAAATGACTCCTTGCTGGACAGGATCTGCTGTTAGACAGTTTCAGAACTTTAAGATGGAAAGAAGGCCACACACGCTTCCTGTTTATGCCATATGTTCCCTCACTCTGTTCTGACTGGGGAGGGGATGGAATTCTTCATTCCACCTTGCCCTTGTACTGTGAAACTCCCTTATATAAAGTTAAACAACTTGCACTAGTCCACCTAAGCTAGATCCCAAGAGCTCCTTCCCAGCCCTACCACTGAGATACTTCTGCATGGAGATGCTGAGACCTTCTGCATGAAATGCATCAGTTCTACCACTGAGTTATGGCCTCTCACTTAAGCAAAGATGCTTCTTTTAGGGATGAGGAAAATAAGAAATGTAGCCAGTATCATGCCCCTTTTGTTACCCAGTCACCTGGCAGGAGCTTCTTTTAACTAAGAGTACACTCATTAACTCTAACCCAGAGAAAATGTGGAAGGTACAGGGCTTAGATATTCCAAGCCAGCCTGGAATGATCCCTCTCACTGACATCAGCTGCCTGGACTGTTTCAGTTCCAGACCAGCACGGATCCATCATAAGAGCGCAAAAGAATGGACCAACAGTGTCCCACATGCTAAGAATGCACCATTTCCTGAAACAAATGTAAACTTGCACGTGTAAAAGGTCTCATTTCAGTGAACACATTTCCCTCAACAGGTTATATGGATTCCAGTAGGAAGATTTGCCCCTTTGTACATATAGTAAGTAGGGATTTGTCTTACAACGCTGATCTCAGGAGCCATTGTATTGAGGAAGCGACCACAGACCCAAGCAGCAAGGTCAACCTTGCTTTGTGATTGGCTTCACCCTAGTAGCAAGTGTGGTCTTTGCAGTCCCATTCATGCAATTAAAGCAACAGGCTGCCAGAATGTCAGTCAAGAGGTTACCCTCAAGATGGCTGGACTGATTCAAACAATCAAAGGAAACCTTACATACCTGTACCTGGATACTGCCCACAGGTAGATGCAAGGAAGTGGCTGAATTTGGACCCTGGACAGAGAGCGGTAGTAGCAGCTGTGCTGTTCCTTGTGCAGTAAGTAGAGCCTGAGGCTGGGCAACGACGGCGGTTTGGAGCGGTCTCTGGGAACTTACATAAAACTGAGATATGACATTCTGCGGTTCTCCTTTGGCCAAAGGGATCTCCTGCTTGATGACAATAGCCTTTTTGGCAACAAGGTTCGGGACATCCACTGACATCGATTGTCCTAAAGAATGGCTAGCTTCACACACTGACGGTCTAGCAGCAGAGCAGTCTGCTAAAGTGCCTTCCTCTTTAACGGCAGGGCTGGCGTGTTTCTGACTCAAAGCTGGTGGCGCTGGATTCGCTGGTGTTTGGGATTGCTGCTGCCCTCGCTTTTCAACCTCGAGCTGCATTTTTAGCACTTCCACGAGCTTCTGCTCGTGTTCCAGTTTTCTTTTGAGTTCTTCAATCTGCTTCTCTTTTTCTTGAAGCTTGCGGTCTTTTTCGGCAGCATCGAGCTCCATGTTGGACACCCCCCCGCTGGCATGGCTGTCTTCGTTCGCGGCTACTCGAAGAGGCGACACGCTGGTGTACTGTGGTGGTGACATCATGTTCATTATTTCGGTCAAGGCATCACCCATGCTGGTGTCATCAGTGCTGAGACTGGACTGCTCTGAAGGAGACGGGGAAATGGGCAAAGGGGAGCTGATGCATTCCATTTGTGTTGGTTTGCTGCCAGTTCCGACAGACGTCGTTTCTGAGGAAAGGCTGGGAACTGAACTAGCTACTGGCTTACTTAAAGTAGCAACAGGAAATACGGCAGCTACTTCCCCAGGATTGCTGCTTCCGTTGCTGAATGGACTTGCTGCTGTTGCGTTAGCTGTGCTGACTGAATTGTTGTTGAGGTCCTGATAGGGTTTCAAACGCTCAATGAGATCCATTTTTGTTCCCGACACGGGCAATCCTCTCAGCTTTAGTTCCATTTTCAGCTCAGCCACCTGAGTTTTTAAAAACAAAATAAATAAGGAGAAAGTCCACGATAATGGAAAAGAAACCAATGCCTATCTAGATCTCACACTGCTCCAGATGACCTTGCGCACATGCAGGAGCCCCAATCATTGCACAGGCCTACAAAAAAAAAGCTAACACTTTTTTTTTTTTTGCCAAGGACGTTTGAATGAATTTAGAATATTTTTGGGGTGCCGCATCCAAAAAAGGCATTGATTTTGCCCAGCTGCAGAAAAACATTCCCATCTAAAACCTTGAAGAGTTGTTTGCAGTCAGCACGGACCGGTTCAGTACAAGGAAGCTTCCTATATAACATCATACCTGACAACTGAATTAGACATTACAGATGAATTTAAAAAAAAAAAAAAAGAACAATTAGAACAGAACAATTAAAGTAGGGCTTCTCATACATCACAATGAAGCCCCTTAAGCCAAGAACACCCCCAAGAGCAACACTGAGAAAAACTCATCTGAGACCACCAAGGACCTTTACGCTTCGTAGCCAGGTCACGATCTCAGCAGGAGCGCATGATTTCCTTTGTTTGCTGGGGAGCTGTGAAGGACTGATTCCCACTTGCACAAGTAATGTTTCTATCTCTGCAGTTCCATCACTGATGTCAAATGGCATGCATTTAAAGTTTGTAGGATCAGGGCCATTTTTACTCTCTGGAAAATGTCAGGTGACTGAACTCTGCCTTTCTGGCCTTCCATTTTAACAGAAGCTGAGAATGTGTGGTCTTCAATTACAGGAAATGGGTGACATTGTTCATTAGAGGTCCCTCTTCTTCCACACAAGAAAGGTTATGAAGAAACATGGATTTCCTTTATGGGAACAGTGACCCTGGCGGCACTAGGCAGGCGTCTCATTTTTGAAAGCATACACTGTTCTCCTACTTCAGATGCATGAAGTTCTTGAAGCGGGTTATTAGACTTGTTATAGCTTATTAGACTGTCCTTCCTCTGGGACCTATGGTTAACATGAATGGTTTTCTCGCCTCCCCACCTGCCTCCACATTTATTCCACAAAAAAAACCTTCCAGATGGTAAGTGGCCCAAGGGAGCTTCATGGATAAGAGAAAGATGAATCCAAGAATTTGACCCTTCCCTTAGCAAATGCTCCAGTTCAGCCTGCTTGCTTAGGTCAGTCATCATGCTTGTAGCAGCATGTCACACTGCTCCGGAAATCCCTTTTTGGGGCTTCCTGTCTGCTCCTGGACTAGTCGAAGCTCTTTGTCCTCACTTTCAAAGCCTCACTCCTCCCTACATTTCAGCACTCGTATCCTGCCCTGCCACTCTTGCCCATGATCTTCACTCTCCAGCTCCTTCAAAACAACCCTTCCCTTTTCCCCTTGTTACCCATTTACACTTGCAAACTGTTTTTCAGACACCTAAAGGGGTATGTCCTTCTTTCAAGCCCCTTCTTAAGATCCACCTTTTCCATGAAGTCTCTGGCATAAAGGCTTAGTACTCCTTACCTAATGTAACTAAGGGCACAAGCCTGACTGGATCTACTCAGAAGTAAGTCCTATTTTGATCAATGGGGCTTACTTTCAGGAAAGTGTGGTTAGGATTGCAGCCTCAGTTAAAGTTCAGGCAAATGAAACAACTGGATATGCTTCTGTTGACTGCTCCTGCCTATTCCCACCCATTGTCCTCTTCCTCAAACCAACACCTAGATCAGGGGTGTCAAACATCTACATGTTATTCAGCTCATGTGAAAACGGGGGTCTCCCAGCACTGCCCTTTCAGCAACACTGCTTCTGCCAAGGGTCTGGCAGGAAGAGATGGAAGGAGGTCTCAGAAAGCAAGAAACACTAAAGGGAAGGGGCAGCTCAAGGGGAGTGAGAAAGGTAGGCTCTGTCAAGGCATTGTTGTTGTTTAGTTGTTAAGTCATGTCCAACTCTTCATGACCCCATGAACCACAGCACACCTGGCCTCCCTGTCAAGGCACTGGAAGAGCCCAATTATCATGCAGGTTGCCCGTTCAACAGCGCAGCTTCTGCTGATCTGTGAAGTGATGCCTTGGCAGAAGCTGAAAGGGCAGCCGGTGTATAATGGGGCTCTCCTGAAATCTTGAAAGTATGATCAAGATTTGCTTAATTTTCTCTTCTCTTATTTGCAGCTAATGAGTTCCTGCTTGAGAACAAAATGCTTACTTCTGGCTGCCACCTGCTTAATGATGTCACATCCTCCTTAATGATGTCACTGTCATCCCTCAGCAGGTGCCATGAATTCTAATCAACCTGCTATATGAACCAAGGGTGTCACCCTTGAACTAGACTGTAAGCTCCTCAGGGCACAGACTTATCCCTTCACCACAATGTTGGATGGAAGGGGGTTAAGATGAGCCGACAGAAGACTACAGCAATGCACACTAATGTCAGGGGAAAAAAAATAAAACAGCAATAATAATGAATCCGTATCCCCAACCCAATTTGGCCACAACCATCATGCATTCATTTTTACCTTTAAGTCATCCAAGCTGGGAGGAAGAGGTCCTGGTTTTCTGCTGGAGATGTTACTATTGTGTCTTGGTGTGCTGGCAACTGCTGAAGGTGTGCTGTTGCTCGGAGGAACACTTCCACCATTACTCTGCTTGTCGCTGACCGACCTTCAAGGGAAAACACACAAAATTAAAGCCAAAACTTACAACCAAAATTGCTGCCTGACATCAGTTCCGTTTAACCTGGGTCACTTTAAGTGATTTCCCATTAAACCACAAAGCCTAGCTGTGCTTCTACAAGACTAGAGGAACATCATTTGAAAGCTAAGTACCTTTTTAAACTCTCCAACCAGTTTATTTGGGTTGTTTTCAGGCGGTTTATTCCATCAATATAAACATTTTAATCAGGTATTGAAAAAGATGAGTGAAATGAGAAGGAGCTACAAAGCACTCCATATTTTTGATCAGCAACTGCTTTTCCGTTGGTTCAGTTGTATTGCAGACGGAGATAACCTGCGTTTTACGATGCAAAAAAGGATGGGGGACCTGGCACTGTCCTCAAAGTACCCTTGCAAATTTCTCAGAGGAACAGACAAAGCAGTAGCCAACCTCTTCCCCCACTGAAAAAGCCATCCTTGAGAGTTTTCATAATGTCCCCCACAGTAGGGTTATCCTCACCAGGCACAGTTTAGCTTGGAAGGTGAAGTGCCTACTTACAGCACACACCGAATAACAGAAACAGTAGAATGTATTAGATGAATGCACACCACGCCACCATCTGCAGGACAACTGCCACCCCGATTGCCTTGAAGCCAGCAGAGCTAAGGAGAAGCGTTACAGAGCCTACTTGTCCCCCTCTTCCGCAGTCCAGCATCTTGCTCGCTCCCCAATTGACTGCACCAAAATTCCCACCAAGCCAGAGTGACCCTGGAAACAGAAATCTTTTTCCCTATTAAAGAAGGTTCCCTCTCTCAGGAAGGGGGGAAAAAAAACAAGAGAAAGAACTGGCAAAGCTTCACATACTTGAGTGGTGCAGGAAGGATCGTCTGGTAGTTGTAGTGTTGCTGTTGTTGGCTCAGGATCTGAAGTTGCAAAAAAAGTTGCTGCTGCTGTAGCAAGCGAGCATAGTTGGAGTCCATCTGCGGCTCATTCTTCTCACCTTTCTGATCAGGTGGGATGTACTGATGGTACTTCAGCTTCTTCACTCTGGGCTTGGGCTCTTTGCATTTCTTGCTCCGAGGCTTGTCGCTTGGGTTCTTGGGGTGGGGTTGCTATTGGGGGGGGGGAGAGAAGAGGAAAATTATGAGGTGGGTCCATAAGGCGCCCTCAAGCACATGGCTGAGTCTCCTGCTCATAGAAGGGTAGCTCAACACCTCTCGCTAGAGCGCTGGGCAAGAATAGTGAAGTTAAACCTAATGTTCTGCTTATGGAGCTTGCACAGGAAGAAAGCATTGCAAACTCCCAGAGAACCAACCTATCCCACAGCATGAACTCTTTAAAAGTCTGCTAGCTGCTGTTGTCCTTCTGTTTCTGATTATTCCATCACAGCAACTTGGCTCCTTGTGCCAGCGCGTGGGCCAGCACGGGCTTTCGTGCCAGCGCCAGCAACTGCATGCCGTCGTGAAATGCTTTATGACACTTCTGTGACAGCAGGCACCCGTGCAGCGTGTGCGGCACTGGCCTGCACGCGGCACAGGACCGTGCCGTTAGTCATCACCATTGATGCCCAGGCAACATCCTGGCTGGTTTGTTGTTATCGACTATGCGGGATGCCTCTGAAAATTGTTCAGAAACATCAGCTGGTTCAGAATTTTAACTCACAGCAGTAACAGACAACAGCTGCATTCAGACCATCACATGTTGTCTGGCCAGGAGGTCAAGAGGTCTGGTCTAGAGGGTAGAGCCTCCATTTGCCTGAAGATAACATCCAAAGGTCGCCAGTTCGAGGCCACCGGCACCGTGCGACCTTGAAGCAGCTGACAAGCTGAGCCGAGTTATTCCATCTGCTCTGAGCGTGGGAGGATAGAGGCCAGAATGTGAAGCCAGATCAGAATGAAACACCTGAATGTAGTGGTTCTTGAAAGAAAGAACCTTCTTTCAATTGTAAAAATCCCTATTTAATAAGGGATTTAAAATAAGCCTGCCTATGTAAACCGCCTTGAATAAAGTCTTGAACAAAGACCAAGAAAGGCGGTATATAAATACCTGTTGTTGTTATTATTATTGTGACAGGAATGGGCCAACATGACCTTTGGCCCGCCGTTTCCTTTGTGCAAATAGAATGGAGACTGAAAACTTACTCTCATGATTTTGGACAATCTGCCGGCTCCCATTACATATGGGGGGGGGGGGGAAGGACATTGATTTATTCAAATCACAGGTAGTTTATATACCTATCTTACAAAAGACCCAAGCTACGGTTTAATATTCTGGTTTGTGAACTGTGATGTGATCAAACCATAGTTCTCTGGATCCAACAGGAATTCGTAAATGGTTGAAATCCTGTTTAGTTTAGGGCATCCTGTCTCAAACAGGAAGAAGCGAGCAACCAAAATTATCAAGGAGTTGGAGCACCTTTGGTATAAGGAAAAGTTAAAGCATTTTGGTGTCTTTAGTTCAGAAAAGAGGCGACTAAAGAAGGATGTAAGAAAGATTTATAAAACCTTATGATGTGGACAAAGTGGGCATTTGGCATTGAGAAGTTGTTTGTCTTTCTCTCATTATTAGAACTTGAGAGTTATCCACTGAAATTGATTGGCAAGGAGATACAGAAGACAAAAGCACTTCTTCACATAATGCATAATTGTGGAGACTGAAGCGATGAATGGAGGCGACAGACAGAGGGGCTTCTGCACAGTTTTCTATTGTTACTATAAGCCCCACAGGGAATTGCTTTGATTGAAAGGTGACCTGAACTTTTGCAGATATTTTCTGGAATTTGCTGCTATGGGATGTGGTGACGACCGCTAGCTTTGACTACTTTAAAAGGGGATTTGAGCAATTCATATAAGTTTCAGAGGGAGCAGACTTCTAAATACCAGTTGCTGGGAAGGAAACTGCAGGGGAGAGTTTACTGCCTTCATGTTCCTTGTGCGAGCTTCCCCGAAGTATCTGGCTGGTCACTTTGAGAAACAGAATGCTGGGCTTGGTAGACCATGAGTCTGATCCCTCAGAGATCCCTACATGCTTAAGACTGAGGACTGTTGTCTTAGAGCTGTAGGTGTTACTTGGCACAATCTTTAAAATACAGCTAGCCACTGCGGCAAAACCTGGCACAGCTTACAGACGACATCATGTGTCTACTTCACTAAGGGAAATGCCTTATAAAACAATTTTATAGAAACTGGCAAGGGGATGTTCTTTCCTGCATTCCCGTGAAGGACATTAATCCAACTGTCAGCACTAACCAACCACAGTGATATATTTTTATCCTGAATAAGGGCCAAATCCTATCCAACTTTCCAGGGCCGATGCAGTCGTACCAACATGGCAAGCACTGCATCCTCAAGGGAAGGGAATATTTGTTCCCTTATCTTGGGGATGCATTAAAGTTGCATCAGCCCTGGAAAGATGGATAGGTTTGGGTCCTAAAGTCTACAACAATACCATACCCACACAGCCACAGTAGTGTAAAGTGCTTATTTTGGGAAGATGCTGAAAATACTCAGAAAAGTAACACTGAGCAGGCAAGGATGTGCTTATGTCTCTAAATTCTGAGCTAAATACTATAGAAGTTCTGTGACATGAATAGGTGTTGGCCCTAGACATGATGCTGATAAGGTGGTATAGCTGTGGGTTGCCTCTGTCTTTATATCTCACAGTGACTACCTGTTTGCACTCTTCTAGAATGGTGTAGTCAATAAAAGACTCTTCTTACTCATGTCGTTCTGTTTTGCAAATAAGAATTCCACAAGATCCGCACTACTGATTCTCTCCCTCAGATCTCTTGTTGTAAGATTTTGTTACTTGGTCGTGCAAGGAAAGCGCCTACAGGTAGACCACAGCTGTGATACAAGGACATCTGCAAGAGGGATCTGAAGGCTTTAGGAGTGGACCTCAACAGGTGGGAAACCCTAGCCTCTGAGCTGCCCGCTTGGAGGCAGGCTGTGCAGCATGGCCTTTCCCAGTTTGAAGAGACACTTGGCCAACAGACTGAGGCAAAGAAGGAAGGCCCATAGCCAGGGAGACAGACCAGGGACAGACTGCACTTGCTCCCGGTGTGGAAGGGATTGTCACTCCCAAATCGGCCTTTTCAGCCACACTAGACGCTGTTCCAGAACTACCATTCAGAGCGTGATACCAGAGTCTTTCGAGACTGAAGGTTGCCAACAAAATCTGATGGTAAAACTATCTGGCTGGCCACCTTCAGATACCCCATCAGATCTAAACCAAACATATCAAATGCTTTCGTTCACCCCTACCTTTATCAGTGTTGGCCCACTGCCATGCTTTGCTGAAGACACGGTGTTTGTGGTGAGGGCAGGAGCAGCAGTTGTGGGGCGTGTAGTGTGTTGATCTGCGACAGGGGGCTTCAGAAAGTCAGGGACTGATGATGTTAACGAAGGATACTGGTACAAGGAAAAGGAGAGCAAGCAAAAATAAGGAATTTTGCCTGAAACGTTCTGAACATCGTTTTTCTGCCTTAGGAAAATTTACAACACAAACATTTCCAAAGAGAACAAGAGCATGAAATACTCCAGAATCTCTCAAGAAGGGCAAAGAGAGGAAAGAGCCTCAGCTGCTAAAACCTAAAGCCAGGAATATCAAGAGAGGTATTATGTGATACTTTCAGCCTAATGCCCAGGACCAGCCCAAGACTCTGGAACCTGAGACAGGATTCCAAATGCTGGTCCTTTTCACCTGGTGGCACAGCAAAAAGTACAACAAGTTGTCCCCTCCTCCTCCTCCACCACCACCAGTGCCACAGTCTCATTCCTCCTTCCGTATCCTTGTGATATGAAAAGTGGGGAAAAGAGAAGAGGAAGTGTGAAGTAAAGGAGAGGGCCACAGCATCTTCTGGGAGATGCTAGTCTAGCCCGTCACTCATCTCCTCTCTGCTACTTTGTCTGCCTTCTTTCCAAGGGAAAGCAGGGAATGTGTGAGAAGGAGCAGTGGCAGAGAAGGATGCCTGTGCTCCTGCTCCAACTATCTCAGTGATAGGCTGGCCCTGCTAATGCCTCAGTACTGGTTTGTTGTTATTTTTTTAAAGAAAAGTCTGTGACTTCCCTTCACTGCTCCCAGCGTCCCCACCTATCAGAGGTAGCCACAGGAAACAGAATGCTGAAAAGGGTGAAATGCTGAAGGGATGAGAACATTTTGTTGGGCAGGGAGATCACAGATGGCATTTCTCCCCTCACTCAGGCTTCGATCCCCCCAGCCTCCCCACAATGAATCACCAGCTGCCCAGGGACTGCAGACCTGAATGTTACCATGGTTTGGCATCTGCCATCTGCGGTGGTACTAGGAGATTTGCACATTCTGCCTCCCAAGAAACAAATGTCAAGGCAAGAGGAAGAGCAAGCCTGGTCTCTGCGAGGAGAAGGGGCAGCTGCAAGGGGCTTGCTTTGCTTCTCCCTGTCAGGAAGAACTTAGTGGGGTTGTGTGACTTTCAACGCGCACTTCTCTCCGATGCAGTGCAAAGGTGCAGGGGTCAATGGCAGGAAAAGAACGGAAGAACCAGGCTGCATGGCCCAAGAAGCAGCATCAGGTGTGGAACCCCTTAACTTTGCACTGCTGATAGCTCTGGGGGCTTTCTCCTTGCGTTTGCAGAGTTTGCTTCTTTGTGGGTTGCCTTGAGTACGGTTTATCACAGAGAGGCAGGGTATAAAATCCCAAATACACACATAAAAATTTGGCCCAGTGCCTCAGCTGAGGTTTATGAGAATTGAAGATATTTTTCTCCCTTGTGTAGTATGAATATTATGGTGTATGAATGTTTACAAAGGGTTAAGAGAACCTGATTTCCAAGCCAGAGAACTGTGCTTTGCTCCTAGATTAAGTGAGTGGCACTGAACAAGGAGGTCATCTGTGGGCATTAAGACGTTTGCTTGAGTCTGCTGTAACCTCACAATAGCTGACAGTTCCCTGCTCCTGGCCAGGAATGACTGGAAAGTAGCCAAACTGGAACTCTACGATTTCTCTTGAATTGAGACTACTGCCAACACTGTGGGTGTGCAGTGCTTTCACAAAAATCACAGAGCTTGGTACTGGGCACAGAAGTTCGCAAGAGCTCAGCCTTAACAAAAACAGCAGGTTTCTAGCCTTTAAGGCCGGAAAAGACAGACATCACCAAGTGGAAGCAATGCCGGGAAAATCTCTGAAGGGCAAGTGGGGAGAGAAGAGGATTGTCAGTGGTCAGGAAGCCACTGAATTGTCAACAGTCCCAAATATTTTGGCTTTCTAAAACAAGAAGCAGCAGATTTTGCTCAAGCTCATTTTTAATTTTTCACTCGTTCAAGGAAACTAACAATCGATCAGTTGTGCCAAGGAAACAACTATGCACGTTTCACAACACAGGCCTACCAAACCCCCGTCCCCTTTTTTTAAGTTGCCAAGAAGGTTTGAACCAATTTAGGATATTTTTGGGGTGCTGAATCTAAAAATGGCACTGGTTTTACCTGGTTGCTCTAGTTTTGGGGGTACAGCATAGCCACATGACATGTAGAGTCAAGCAGCTTCCTCATTAGGCAGCCATATAATCAACAAAATAAGGTGGCTATGCCATACCAAAATTAGAGACATTAGGCAAAAACTATGCAATTTTTTGATTCGGCACCCCAAATGTGCCCAAGAGCAAGCCTAACTTTTACAACAATAAAATTGTGTGTTGCCATATGGGTTGAAGAATTTGTTTTTCTATGGCACAGATACTCCTGGCTGCTACATGGACTGGGCATCATGCTGGAGATTGGCATTAGGAGAAGGTTCTGATAGCTGGTTGCTGAGCATGCACCTCTATTTTGAGTCAATGGTCAGACCTAATTGAAATAGTTCATGTCTTCTAACCACCAAACTTTAAGGATGCAGATAAAACACAACACAATGTTTACCCAGCAGAGACAAGTGGCTCCCAAAGAATATCCAAAATGGACAGTACAACATTGTGACACCTAAAATCCTGACACCGTACCTGGTTAGCGGAGGAGATGGGCGTGACGGGAGATGGTGCTTCCTGTGTTTTGGGTTCACCAGGGGATGCAGCTGAGCCCTGGGATTCTTGACTAGCAGGTTGATCTGGAGACAAAGCATCACTGCTGTCCTCATCAAACGAGAAGTCATCCACAGCTTGGGGATAGTTCTCCTGACCGACTGCTAAGATACAAGAGTAGGGGGAGGAAAAACTCTCCTTTTAACTCTATGACAAGAGAGAAAAACCGATAGTCGCAGACAAGAGACTTTTGTCATCCACAACCATTTTTCTGTATGCGTTTGGGCAAAACGAGACTAAGAACTGGTGTAGCATAGTGGCTAAGAGACTGAGCTACATATCAGAACATCCCCTTATTTGAACCTTGCCTCTGTTGTGAACTCACTAGGTCTCAAGCAAGCCACTCCCTCTCAGTCTCCCCTATCTGCAATGGCTAGCTAGTTGGCAACCTTCAGTCTCGAAAGACTATGGTATCCCGCTCTGAATGGTGGTTCTAGAACAGTGTCTAGTGTGGCTGAAAAGGCCGATTCGGGAGTGACAATCCCTTCCACGCTGGGAGCAAGTGCAGTCTGTCCCTGGTCTGTCTCCCTGGCTATGGGCCTTCCTTCTTTGCCTCTTTGCCTTAGTCTGTTGGCCAAGTGTCTCTTCAAACTGGAAGAGGCCATGCTGCACCGCCTGCCTCCAAGCAGGCCACTCAGAGGCCAGGGTTTCCCACCTGTTGAGGTCTACTCCTAAGGGCTTCAGATCCCTCTTGCAGATGTCCTTGCCTGCAATAAGGGAATGCTATTATTCAGAGTCCCGGGCTGTAAGGACAACATCACTTGAAATGCTTTGCACACACTGCAAGTGCTATATAAATGCAGTATATTATATTATTATTATTATTATTATTATTATTATATATGAGCGTGGCTTTCTTTCATGTGCCCTGTTCATGTTGGGAGAACACAAGCACGTGTGTGGGGTATAACATTTTACTGTAAGAACAAAGCAAGCACATGGTAGAAGGGTGCAGGAGGGCCCCTGTATCCACAGATCCCATATTCACAGTTTCACTTGGGCACCCCCATCTCCTCCCATGCCCATTAGCTTGTTTAAAGACTTACCCCCATACAAAAATTCTTGCTTAAATCAGGTTGCTATACGTTTTAACGCTCATAGTGACCTTCAGGCTGCCTCCTGGCAGCCTGGTCGCTCAAAAAATATAGACAGAATAACAGGAAACTGTTAACAGGCATCCCCCATATCTATGGTTTCCTATATTGAGGGGGGGGGAGGAACCTATCCCCCACAGATACTGGGGCACACCTGTATTGAATTTTTCCCTTCTCCTAAGTCTTTTTTTTTCTCAGCTGCACTAAGCACTTTTCTTCATTTCCAGTTCACTCCCTGCATGGAACCAAAAAGGGACAAAAATGCCCAGAGTAACAGGCTGCCAGGAGGTTAGCTGTGGGAGAGGGTGAAGGTACAGTACTCCTCTCTTATGTACTCCATTTACTGTAATATAACCCCACCCCACCCCATCCTGAATGCATCACCACTTTATATATGAACATGGTGGACACATGAATGATGATCCTGTCACATGTAGCCCTTTGCTCTAGATTTTTTGAGTCAATTCCCAGTGACTACTGAGACATTTGGTATGAAGCAGACATTCTGGGTAAACGTTCCACAAACCAAAACATGCTTTTTTCAATATGCAAAATGTCAAGCTGGATTACAGGGAAAGGGCAATAAAAAAAGCAACAAAATCTTACCCAATTAAAGAAATGTGTTTTAAATAAGAACTGAAATGAAAAATCTCTCCCCAGGGTCAGAAGAGGAGAGAAGACAGATACAGGGGAGCTCTCCAAAAGATGGGAACTGGTTTACTTAGAATCACATAATTAAAAAAGATACTGTGAAAACATTGCTCTATCTTTTCAGTGGACTTGAGTTTAAAATTGGAGAGGTGGGCGGTGTGCATACCTGGAAAAAACAGGTATGTTTTCTCTTGAGCTCAAAGGGTGACAGGTAAGGGACCTACAAAATCTCAAGTCGTGAGTATATGTGGACCGCTAGTCAAATGTACTCTGGCTGCACACCAACAGCCCTACAAAAACGACAAGCAAATGTGCCTTTCCTTTTCCTATATGGGGCAGGAGAGAGGTTAGACTTGCTATGAGGGATATCCATGCGCACAGCTCTGGGGAAGAGAAAAATAGGGAAGACACATACTTTAATGCTGGAAAGGCGAGGGCCTGACTTTCAAAAAACCTTTAAAAAAAACTGAGAAAAGCAAATGGCTTAATACCCCTTAATAAATTACTAAAATTTAAGTGCAAAATGGTGGAGCTGTGCAACTGGTGACAAATGATGTCACTGACACTGTCCAATAGCAGCCTGTGCATCTATCAGTGTTGTAGCATATGCAACTGTAATGGACACACCAGCAGGGAGTAGTGGGTGGGTGGGTTGTCTTGCTTTCTCAACAAGACATTTCTGTTTGAGCGTAGGCAAAGGCAAAAAGCCGAAAGCCATCTGGATCCTCCACAACAAAAGAACAAACACCCACACACATTTCTAGTCTTCTGTGACCACAGGTCCAAACCACTGCCCTTCTACTCACCTATGATTGCTTCTTTAACACTGGAGTCTACAGGAAGGATGTTCTTTTCCACAAGTTCCATAGGACCAGGCCTTTGAGCAATCTTCTCATTGAGATCATCTGCCAGCCGTGCTCTCTTGAGTTTCATTTGAGTTGCCTGTAAAGACGGTTCAGCAAATGTCTCTGGAAAAAAAGGGGGATACATTTTTAAGAGGACCTCACAGTTCCTAGTTCGGCTTTTTGAGCTTTTGAAGGAAAGTTAAAGGACTAACAAAGCCTTAGTTTTTCAGACTAGCTAGAAGATAAAATGTTCCGAGTGTCCTGATGATAGTTTGCCTTAAGTATTTCTGCCACTCTACTATCTTTGTGCTTCTGTGTTTGAAACAGAAATCAAGTTCAAACCTCTGAATAAAACAAGATGGTGGCAGGAAAGCAAGATTTCCAGGTCAATATAATTAGACGAAAAGGACAAACCAAGACATCATTTAGCAAATGATATTGATTTACTAGCACAAGAACAGACACCTTGTAGGGAATCCACACTTTCATTCAAAAGAAAAATGGAACTTTTTTTTGCCATTGTGCTTAAACAGTTGGGATGGCATGAAAAAGCATATGGAATTATATGTTTGTAACTGCCTGAAAGCACCGCAGTGTCTCATGTTCCTTCTTGTGTGAAAGGTGTGGAAACCCAGGAGAGGAGAAATGATTTCAGGAAAATGGTTCCCTGAAAAATCTAGTAGCCAGCATGCATATAAAAGAGTTGTCCAACATTTCTAAAAGTCAGAAGCTGAAGAGAAAGAAGTTGATTTAAATATTGTTGTAAAGTGGGGGCATACTGTGTGTTGAAAAACTTACCTAAAATCTACTAAAGGAGTATGCAGAGCAAGTATCACATACACATCTGGGACTGAACTCTGGTTCCTACCTAACCCACCCCACTCTGCAATATCTTGTTCAAAAATACACTATAGACTCTGCTCTAGGAAGCTATAAATGACTTATGGATGACCACAACAGCACTATTTCACAGGCACAGTCCATCTGATGTGGTGCTTTTACACAGGTGCAATAGTGCCAGGCCATCAAACACCGATCCCGTCTGATGTCGGAAGCTAAGCAGAGTCAGGCCTGGTTAGTACTTGGATGGGAGACCGCCTGGGAATACCGGGTGCTGTAGGCTTATACCATAGTCTTTCGAGACTGAAGGTTAACAACAAACACCAGCTGTTTCAGCTTCCATACATTTCGACTTCCAGACAAACCTCCAGAATGCAACCTGGGGACTTTGTGTATACGCTAGCAAAGTGTGGGACTTATTTCTGAGTAAACGCGCATGGGCTAGCACTATGATATTTATTTGGGGTATTTTTGTAATCCCACTTTTCAATTTTTATGCATTTCAAAACTATTACAACCCACTCCAAGAATCTGGGATGAAATGAGTTAGATCAGCCTTTCTCAACCAGTGGCACTCATACCACCGGTGGAACTTGAGGGGTGTCTGGTGGTACCTGAAGGGACCGCAGACCCTGCCGCCTGGCAGCGAGACCAGCAATGCAACACGACAAGCAGCAGTAGGAGGCTTGGCGGGCAGAGGCTTTGTTGTGTGCTTTTCGTGTACTCAAAAAAGCTCTCCTGTCCACCCTGAGCTTCTTAGTGGTGGTTGTTGCATTGCATGTGGCCTCCCAATCCAGAAGAAACTGGTGATGACATCATTACCAGTTACTTCTGGTGATGCTTTCAACAGATGGACCATGCAAAGTGGTACAGCAGGTGACAAATGCCAAGTTAGATTTTCAAGTGAAATACAATGTTTTCAAAGTAGAAATAAGTGATAAGAGAAGTAAAGTTAGGAGAAGAAGAATTTAAAGTTGAAATGAATTTTGTTCAAGTCCTAATGGTGCGCGGCCAGCACTTCGAAATTTACCACCCCCTCATTGGTCCTCACCTTCCAGAATGTGCATTCTGACCAATTCTGATCGATCAGGTCTACTGCGTATCTTGTGCTTTAGAAAGTTTTCCGTCTGAAAGAAGTACACACAGAGACACACGCCAGTTACATATTTGGAAAATGGCTTTCAGAATATATGCTATTTGTCTTGGTTGCAGATCTGAATGTCTATTCCCAAATTAAGTTCCTGAAATTCTTTTCCCAAGGAAAATAATTGTTACAATTTATTATTTTTAATAACACCATTTGTTAGTTACCTGTTCCAGCTTGCATATACAATTATATGTAATTTGCATATGCATATCAGAGTTTTCCTTCTCTCATACCTACTTTACCCAGGCTTCGCGCACTGGAGAGGACACTCTGTTCCAGAACCACCATTCAGAGTGTGACACCATAGTCTTCTGAGACTGAAGGATGCCAACAAGAAGAAGCATATGCATATGCGATTTATAAACACACATGAACAACAACGACCAAATGTAAGCTGAAAGAGGCAAGTTCTACCCTTTCCCATAAAGCAGCTCTCCCAAAAGGAGCATTGAGCACCCTGGAGAAAAGTTCATTCCTGAAACCCAGAACAACAAACCCAATATAAGGCCTTGCAACTGTTCTAGCTGTGCACAGAGATGGAATACAAAACAGGGCCTGACTAGATGATTGGGAGAGATGCAGGGGACAACCCAGGGACAGGCAGTCTCCAAGATACGTGGGACCCAGGCCCTGAAGGGCTTTAATGTTTTATGCTTGTTATTAAATCATTTCGAGTATACTACAGAACATCAGGTTCCTGGCAACTCGTGCAGCAAGGAATGAAACACACACTTCTCCCCTTCAAACTTTTACAAGCCAGGACGTGTCTCATAACAAAATTTATTCTTTATAGAGGACGTATCCCAAACCTATCCATCTAAGAACGCAACAAGTAAGAACGCAAATTGTTTGGTAAGAGCTGAACTTTAAATTAAAAAAACAAAACACTTGAAATAAAAGCAAAAAAGAAAAAGGAAGCAAGATGTGGTTTCAAGCTGAGGTTCATTATTACTTTTCACATTACTCAGTATTATTTACTGTATTGCTCACAGACAGGAAGTTCTAGGAACTGAATGTACGGCAGCGAGTTTAAAATTGATTGTGTAAAATTCTAAGCACAAAAGTACTTTCTCAAAGGAAAACCACTTTTCAAAGAGCTTGCCAGAAATCTACTGTAAATCTAACAGCCCGATCCTAACCAATTTTGATGCAGCCATGCCAATGTGCACTGCATTGTGTGTGTGTGTTGGGGGTGGGTGGGTAATCATGGAGGCCTCCTCAACACACTGCGGCTGCATCAGTGTTGGAAAGTTGGTAAAGATTCAGCTGTAAATCTGATTGATTTTGGTAAGAGCGGCTCAGGAAGGGGCCGTGAGACCCGGTAGGTCATCTTCATCATATTCCTCTATGTTTGGATGGATGGCTTGAATTACTTACTCCAGTGATTCAACATTTCATTCAAGACAGCCTTCCCCCGCCCCAATTCAGTTTCACAAATTACTATCCATTACAGTTTGTTGCCGTCTTACAAGCCTGGTGTTTGTCATCCTTTCCAAACTCAGTGCAAAGTAAAGAATGAAGCAACGTGTTTCAACTTGATCTCTTACCCTGGCCCTTTCCAAGCTCTTTATCTGCTCATGGAATGCAGCTGGGCTCTTCAAAGCTACGATGGAAAAATAAAAGAGCGACAAAGTGTAAGAACAGATTAGTAAAGACAGATGTCTTACACTCATTAATGCTCATCTCTACCAGCCAACCTCAAATGAATTCTCTGCCAACAATATATGGCCCATCGTTAACCTTTCCAACCTATCAAAACAATGAGATTCTTGCTAGAAATAGTAAATACATCAGCCAATTGCACAAAACTGTAATCATTCAAAAACATACAACTACTGTAACAAAAAATGGGTTAAGATCTAAAGGACCATAGGCAGAGGAAAAAAGTTCTATTAGAGCTAGTCTTTTTCAGCAAACCATAGTTTGCTGTTACTTCTAACTCAGCAACCTATGGTTCAGGAAAGTCCCAGAAAAAGATCAAACGTGGTTGGGGGTAGTGCTAGAGAGTCGGAAAAGGTGCTCCCCCCATCCTTCTTCCTGAAACATCCTTGTGTAGTGCAGAGAGGAGAGTTTTTGAACCTCGTGGCACATGTTCCCTCCTCTGATATATCCTACATTCTTCTTTCCCCTATCCCTGTTTTTCTGTCCTACCCTCCAAATGACACCTTCAACATTCTGAGTCTCAACTGCTCCTAATCATAGACTAAACTGGTAAGAGTTGCAGTGCACTCAATTTTTGATCTTTTTTCTCTCCCTAGGATGGAAGTGAGAGCTACCCATAGAGAATAATGAAGAAATCCAGGATTTCAATATAGCTAGCTGTAGGTCCTTCCCCCAACCCCATATTATCTGTCAGCAAAGACCAGAGCTCCTCTTCTCTAGACAATATGAGTCACTCTAGCTTTATCTTGCATTTATGTCCCTGATGATCCATAAGATGCTGAAAGCTCAACAGTTTCTAGAAGATCACAGAACTCACAAAGCCTTTTAAAAAAACACAATTCTCTAACTTGCAAAACTGGTATTTATTTTACAAAATTAGGTACAAAGTACCACATAAGGAGCTCCTTGGAGTACACAGAAACTAGTTTCTATTTACTTCCAAACTGGTTACCGGAGTTTGCTATTAGTATTTATGATTAACATTGATGTTGTTGGCACTTCCCCCTCATATCCAGCAAATTGTCTGAAAATTCAATGTTGTAAAAGTTGCAAAATATACAATTAGTCTTACGTGGCATGATTCCCTGGTCCACCAGCTGTTCTCTTGTACGCCTTTGCTGTAGCCTCAGCTGAAGTACTGGCAACAGAAAAAAGGAAATAATTATTTGACAGGCAAGAACACAGACTAACAGACAGCAAAACACACTGGGTACAATCTAGAAAAAGTGAACGTGCATAATTTCTGCTGAAACAACAGAACTTAAAACTAAACTTAAACGGAACATAACCTATAGTTATGCGCTTAATTAGGACCAATTGCTTTCAAATGGGACTTACCGCAAACACTTGCCCATAAGCCAATCCCACAGATAAGTCGAGGGTAGGTTTTGAGCCAACCATCATGGAATTTTCTATGACCCTCGGATAAGTCGGGGGTTAAACTTAGGGGGGTGTCTGACTATAGTTTTGTCTCGAGGCCAGATCCTGAAAAATAACCCACCACTAATTGTATCCAGTTCTGGTCACCACATTTCAAAAAGGACATAGTGGATAAGGTGCAAAAGAGAGTGATTAAGATGATTACTGGGCTGGGGTACCTTCCTTATGAGGAAAGGCTACAGCATTTGGGCCTCTTCAGCCTAGAAAAGAGACGCCTGAGGGGGGACATGATTGAGACATACAAAATTATGCATGGGAAGGATAAAGTGGCTAGAGAGATGCTCTTTACACTCTCACATAACACCAGAACCAGGGGACATCCACTAAAATTGAGTGTTGGGAGGGTTAGGACAGACAAAAGAAAATATTTCTTAACTCAGCGTGTGGTCGGTCTGTGGAACTCTTTGCCGCAGGATGTGGTGACGGCATCTGGCCTGGATGCCTTTAAAAGGGGATTGGACAAGTTTCTGGAGGAAAAATCCATTACGGGTTACAAGCCATGATGTGTATGTGCAACCTCCTGATTTTAGAAATGGGCTATGTCAGAGTGCCAGAGTAAGGGAGGGCACCAGGATGAGGTCTCTTGTTATCTGGTGTGCTCCCTGGGGCATTTGGTGGGCCGCTGTGAGATACAGGAAGCTGGAGTAGATGGGGCTATGGCCTGATCCAGTGGGGCTGTTCTTATGTTCTTATGTTACCTAAGAACTGTAGTCTCTAATTTATTAAAAACATAGTAAAAGATCATAAGATACATTTTTATTCTTTTTAAATTCTGGTCTTCATCACGTTTTTGTAAGCACTATCAGAGTAAGTGCACTGTAAACAACATACCAGTAATACAGTGGTTCCCAACCTGGTATTCATGTACTCCCAGGGACACTCAACAGGACCTTTAGGAGTACTAGAAAAAGAATGGAATAATGGCAGAAAAAGGCAGGTCATGCTCCAGAATGCCTTGCAAGGACCAGCAAGGCAGGAAGGGAGGTAGCTAGTTTGCTGTGAAAGCCCCACCAATAGCTAGTTTTTGGTCATCAATTCATGTATGCACCAGTGATTGAAAACCAGCACAGTAAAAAAGCTGAAACATAATATGGAAAGTGATATTTCCAGAATTTCTCAGCACACTTCTGGTGCAAAACAGTGCAAAGGCAGAGTCTTCTGTTCTTCAAACAGATGAAAAGAGAAAATATGCGATGAAGTCTGGGCTTTTATATGGAGGAGATGAAGGCTTGTATTATTAATTACAAACATTTTGCTAATATGAAGGGTACAATTTATGGAAATAGGCTGCCAAGTGATATGCAAGTGAAAAAGGTTGGGAACCACTGTAGGAGATCCATGAATCAAATCCGCCTTTAAGGTGTCTGGCGTGTTAAGCCAGAAGCTCTACATACAACCCAAAACACATAACTGAAAGTGTGCAATTCAATTTACAGCAGATTTTGTATTGTATTGGCAACCTTCAGTCTCGAAAGACTATGGTATCGTGCTCTGAATGGTGGTTCTGGCACAGCGTCTAGTGTGGCTGAAAAGGCCAATCCGGGAGTGACAATCCCTTCCACACTGGGAGCAAGTGCAGTCTGTCCCTGGTCTGTCTCCCTGGCTATGGGCCTTCCTTCTTTGCCTCTTTGCCTCAGACTGCTGGCAAAGTGTCTCTTCAAACTGGGAAAGGCCATGCTGCACAGCCTGCCTCCAAGCGGACCGCTCAGAGGCCAGGGTTTCCCACTTGTTGAGGTCCATCCCTAAGGCCTTCAGATCCCTCTTGCAGATGTCCTTGTATCGCAGCTGTGGTCTATCTGTAGGGCGCTTTACTTGCACGAGTTCTCCATAGAGGAGATCCTTTGGGATCCGGCCATCATCCATTCTCACAACATGACCGAGCCAATGCAGGAGTCTCTGTTTCAGCAGTGCATACATGCTAGGGATTCCAGCACGTTCCAGGACTGTGTTGTTTGGAACTTTGTCCTGCCAGGTGATGCCGAGAATGTGTTGGAGGCAGCGCATGTGGAAAGCGTTCAGTTTCCTCTCCTGTTGTGAGCGGAGAGTCCATGACTCGCTGCAGTACAGAAGTGTACTCAGGACGCAAGCTCTGTAGACCTGGATCTTGGTATATTCTGTCAGCTTCTTGTTGGACCAGACTCTCTTTGTGAGTCTGGAAAACTTGGTAGCTGCTTTACTGATGTGTTTGTTTAGCTCAGTATCGAGAGAAAGAGTGTCGGAGATCGTTGAGCCAAGGTACACAAAGTCATGGATGATCTCCAGTTCATGTGCAGAGATTGTAATGCAAGGAGGTGAGTCCACATCCTGAACCATGACCTGTGTTTTCTTTAGGCTGATCGTCAGTCCAAAATCTTGGCAGGCCTTGCTAAAACGATCCATGAGCTGCTGGAGATCTTTGGCAGAGTGGGTAGTGACAGCTGCATCGTCGGCAAAAGGAAGTCACGAAGACATTTCAGCTGGACTTTGGACTTTGCTCTTAGTCTGGAGAGGTTGAAGAGCTTTCCATCTGATCTGGTCCGGAGATAGATGCCTTCTGTTGCAGTTCCAAAGGCCTGCTTCAGCAGGACAGCGAAGAAAATCCCAAACAAGGTTGGTGCAAGAACACAGCCCTGCTTCACGCGCTTCGGATGTCAAAGGGGTCTGATGTGGAGCCATCGAAGACAACAGTGCCCTTCATGTCCTTGTGGAAGGATCTGATGATGCTGAGGAGCCTGGGTGGACATCCGATCTTGGGGAGAATCTTGAAGAGGCCGTCCCTGCTGACCAGGTCGAAAGCCTTCATGAGATCTATGAAGGCTATAAAGAGTGGCTGTCGTTGTTCCCTGCATTTCTCCTGCAGTTGTCTAAGGGAGAATACCATATCAGTGGTGGACCTGCTGGCTCGGAATCCGCACTGTGATTCTGGATAAACTCTCTCTGCAAGTACCTGGAGCCTCTTTAGTGCAACTCGGGCAAACAACTTTCCTACAACGCTAAGGAGAGAGATGCCACGGTAGTTGTTGCAGTCACCCCTGTCACCTTTGTTCTTGTACAGCGTGATGATGTTTGCATCCCTCATGTCTTGAGGTACTTCACTTTCTCTCCAGCAGAGACAGAGGATTTCATGCAGCTCAGTAGCGATGATCTCTTTGCAGCACTTTAGGACTTCAGCAGGGATGCTGTCTTTTCCAGGTGCCTTGCCGAAGGCAAGGGAGTCCAGGGTCACGTGAAGTTCTTCTAGGGTTGGTTCACTGTCAAGCTCCTCCAGCAAAGGCAGGCACTCAATGTTGTTCAGCGCTTCTTTGGTGATTACATTTTCTCTGGAATATAGCTCAGAGTAGTGCTTCACCCAGCCTTCCATCTGCTGCGCCCGATCCTGGATGACCTCGCCTGTGGCAGACTTCAGAGGGGCAATTTTCTTCTGTGTTGGACCTAGGGCCTGCTTGATACCATCATACATCCCCTTGATGTTGCCTGTGTCAGCTGCTACCTGTATCTGGGAGCAGAGCTGAAGCCAGTAGTCGTTAGCACATCTCCTGGCAGTCTGCTGGACTTTGCTGCGAGCAGCTCGGAGGACCTGCAGGTTGCGCTCACTGGGACAGGCCTTGTGTGCTGCTTGAGCTCTCACGTTTTCCTCAATGACTGGTGTCAACTCCTCAGAGTGGGCTTCAAACCAGTCTGCTGTCTTGTTGGTCTTCTTGCCAAATATGGACAAGGCGGTGTTGTAAACGGCATTCTTGAAATGTTCCCATCTGTTGGATGCGTTTGCATCGACCGGGCCTGGAAGAGATTCCTCAAGTGCTCGTGCAAATTCCTCCACTTTTCTCTGATCCCGGGTCTTGCTGGTATCAATGCGAGGTCTTCCTTCCTTTTTCGTGTGATACAGTCGCTTTGTTTGCAGTTTCACTCTGCTGCACACCAGGGAGTGGTCAGTGTCACAGGCAGCACTCTGATAGCTGCGTGTGATCTTGGTGCTGGGAAGGCTGGAGTGTCTGGTGAGAATCAGGTCGAGCTGGTGCCAGTGCTTTGATCTTGGGTGTCTCCAAGAGACTCTATGTTGGGGCTTCGTGTTGAAGAACGTATTGCTGACACAGAGACCATGATGACAGCAAAACTCTAGTAGGCGTTGGCCATTCTCGTTCATCTTCCCAATGCCGAACTGACCTAAGCAAGTGGGCCACGAACTGTTAGCAGCACCAACCCTAGCATTGAAATCAGAGCATTACAGCATTACAGAGCATTACAGCAGAGAGATGAGATATTTGCAACCCTTTTTACTCAGAAGTAAACCCACTGCTTTCCATGGGTGTTATTCTTAAGTAATGGTGCACTGAATTGTAGCCTGAGGAGGAGGATCCCATCCTGGTGTTTCAAAAAACAGACCTGCTTTGCAAGCATTTGCGAAGCAGAACCAGGCTGCAGCAGAAGGAAGGAGAATAAAAGGTTAACACATTGCTTCCAAGGAGCTGTGCCTGCCTGCTGCTTGAGAAAGAAACTTTTCAGAGTTGAAAGGCATTGCCCTCTGATTGACCCAGAGATAAGGCGAAGTGATAATTTGAGCTTGATTACTTGGCAAAAATTTCAGGTACTATAGGGGAGTATCTATGGTAGCTTGTTCTAGATACCAGTGTTTTTAATTTGTTTCACAGATAGATTTTTGCCATTTAAGCTAGCATGTGGCAATTGTGATGGGAGATTTTTAAAATACAATTTCTTGAACTCTTTTGTGGAAAATCATGTAAAATTATTTTGGTAAGCATCCAATCTCACACGAACAGGCATTTTGGAGGGCAGTGGATTGTACTTTGAGATTGTTGACTGTGCTTACACTTTTTGAGAAAATTCACACAGTTTGACATCACAACAATTGTAATTATTTGGGTATCAGGACAGGACAGTACGGTTATGAGCAAAAAGTGCTCCATGTGATCAGTCTAACATAATGAATAGGGTCCAATGACCATGGACTTTTCCCCCCCGTCTCTGTGATATTAATGCTTGTTACTGCAGAGCAGTTGTTACTATACGTGAAAACTGAAAAATAGCTGTTTTGCAAGACCTGACATGACAAGTAAAGTGAAAGGGGGGGCACAGTGGCCACAGCCTTAACAACTCTCTGCTTCCCATGCAACAAAAACAACCCAAAGAGTGCATGCACAGAGAGAGAGACCCCCAAATTAATTCTTCAACAGCCTTTCCGCACATAAGTTGTTCTATGACCTATGGCTCTCTTTCCCAATAGATGTCAGAAGGTCAGTGTGATTACAACATTTTTTATGTTTCACGTCCATAACATTCTAGGCAAAATGAATAGAATATTCTCCCTTCTAATGTTAAGCAGAACAGCAATTCTAACTTAGAAGCCACATGTGTCATTATATAGACATATCGGAGCAATTCATTTTGAGGGCAATGGAACATTGCCAAGACGCCAGGCGAACAATCTGTGGCATAGGAAATTTGTCTTTGCAAAATGCTTGTGTCTACAACAAATTTCCCAGGACGTTCTTACGTCATTGAATGTGGCTTCCTTTTAACCCAAAATGAAAAACCTCCTTAAGGATTGGCATAGCAGGGCAGTTAAGAGTGCAAGCTGGGAAGTCCCCAGTTAAATCTCACTTTAAGAAGGTTAGGATCGTCTCAACCCCACCTCACCATCTACAATATGGAGAAGATAATATTGATCTGACAGGGGCCGGCCAGTCCAGTATATGAAGTTATATTAAAGTAACCATTATTATAGCTTTGTTCAGAAAAGTTCATGTTCAAAGAACATGTTCAAATAACATGCTCATGTTCAAAGAACATACTATCAGAAAAGTTCAGAAAAGTTTCAGCATGGGTCAAAGACTTCTTGCTATGTTTCTGATTATTCACATTTAAATTACAGTGTTTTATTACACATTCTGTAAGGAAAGGGGATGTAGTTCAGCGGTGAAGCATCTGGCTTTTACACGCGGGAGGTTCTGGATTCAGTCCTCAGCATCTCCAGTTAGCACTGAGCAAGATCCCGTGCCTGAAATCCCGGAGGATAACTGCCCACCAGTGTAGATCGGGGGCCCCCAATCTGAAAGCGCCAGCAAATGCTGTGGTGCCCAATGATCCCAAACACAGTTTACAATAGTTTACAACAGTTACCCAGCAGCCTCTGTTTCTCTGGTGAGAGGTACAGACCAAAGTGGCTCCAAGACAACTTTCTACTACCACTTCTCCTCCTCTACCACCCTTCTGCTGCCCACCTCTTCCTTTGGTGCCTCCACTGTCTTGGCCTGGCCAGAAGGGGAGGGAGCAAAAGAAAAAGCATGGTCAGAGAGTGACATGGGTCATGTTCAATTACCTCCACGGGTACACATGTGCTTGTGGGCGCTTGGTATAGACAGGTGCTAAGCTAGACATTCCAACATGCTTATGCAATGCTTCCTATGCTTCTTCTCTAAACCAATGACTGCTTCACTGACTTTTAAGTTCTTTCTGAAGCTACCTGGCGAGGCCAACATTATTCATTGCAGGCTTTCTACACAGACATCACTGCCACACGGTTTGGTGTGCCCAGACATACAACACAATCCGTGACAAAGCCATACGTGCCTTTTCCTCTGAATTTCAGCAAAAAAGACTAATGTGCTGCTTTGAATCATTGTTCACATCTTAAGGGTTGCAGCAACCCTGCTGGATTTTGAAACTGCACTCAGTTACAAGTCAGATCAAGCTATTGATGATGATTTTTGGGTTTTGTCAATGTCTTCGTTATCAGTCAAAAGGATGTAATCCTATAAATGTTTAGTCCAGGGGTCTCCAAACTTTTTGGCCAGAGGGCCGCATCAAATGTCTGGCACGGTTTTGAGGGCCGGGGAAAAAATTTAAATATAAAATTTATATTAAAAAATTAGAGATGGAACTTAGATGAATGAATAAATGAATGAACGGGTTCATTCATTCAAACTCTCTGGCCCTTAGAACACCCTCCAGATGCAACCAGAGCATAATTCCAGTCATGTTTGGCAAAGTGGGCCAGGGGCTTTCAGGGGACAAGAGACTGGCTGCGGGCCAGATAGAGGCTTGCCACGGGCTGCATCTGGCCCCCGGGCCGGGGTTTGGAGACCCCTGGTTTAGTCGACAACAAGATCCACTGAGCTCAGGGACAGCAGAACTGAGGCCTCTAGTACTAGCCAGGGAAATACAGGCTGCTGGGTAGTTTTTTTTTTTAATTGTTGCAATCTGGTTGGGGATCTATTTGATTAAAAAGTAAGTATACATATTTAGAACAAACAATGCACCATGGACTCGTTTAACAGCCCCATCTTAGCTATGTTTACTCAAAAGGAAGTCACACTAATTTCAGTGCGACTTAGTTCCAAGTAAGTACAGTTAACAGTGCAGCTTAAAATACATCTGTTTCTTATGCTCTTTAAAAACAAAAGGAAAGACAGTTGTCAAAACAATGACATCTTACTCTTTCACCTCTTGAGATTTGAATGTTGGAGAAGAGGAAAAGCAACTGAAGCAAACAATTAACCTAATCATATACACAGCCTCCCTCAATAAAGTTTAAGAACAATACAATAAGCTAGGAAAAATATGTAATAATAAACTATACGGCATTCTCCTAATTTTTTGTTGATAACTTATGACTGTACATGGAAGGTCAAGAAATTTAAGGATATGAAGTTTCCATTCTACTTTTTTTTTTAAATCTAAAACAAAAACAAGGAGTTGGCCAGATTATGAAGATGTGTACGGGTCTCCCACAAACATAGACGGAAGACAGAGTTCAAGAGTATAGGGCTTGTTCCTTGTCCACACACAAAAAGGATAAGTGACAGGTTAAAAACAGACCTAAAAAGAAAACCTGTTTCAAAGCTACAAGACCATCAAGTTTCAAGGATGAATTCCAGATTATTATTTTTTTACAGTTCAGTTAACTCATGAAACTCTCAACCACCAGAAATACCAACCTATATTGTCATTTTATAATACTATTTTTTAAAAAAGAAATATCTTTAAATGCAATGCATATTAAAAACCATGATCTGTGATATTCATATAATTTTGATAAATCAAGAAATTAAAGTTAGAAGTTTGAATCCCAATGAGGAAAAATTAGGAAACCCTAGGTGTCAAACATAAGGCCCAGGGGCCGGATGCAGCCTGTGGAAGCTTTTTATCCACTCTCAGGCTCTCAGCTGCTGAGCAGTGCTGAGGTGTTATTGCTGAAAGGGCAAACTACATGAAAGTTGGCAAACTACATGAAACTACATAAAAGCTCTGTCCCAGAGCTTGAAGTATGATAAAGATTTGCGTATTTTCTCTTCAATCATTTGCAGCTAATGAGAGTTCCTAAGTGAGAAAGAGTGCTTATTTTTGGTCATGACCTGCTTAATGACATAACTTCTTGCCTAATGACATCACTTCTGCCCCTCAGCAGCCATGGTGAATGCTATTTGGCCCCCTGTATGAAACAAGTTTGACACCCTTGCCCTAGAAGATAATATTATCCCTACAGTCCTAGAAAGATCAGCTGTCAAAGGAAAGAAGTTACAGTATATTATCTCTAATATATTAGCAATGTTAACTTCTCAATTATTTGCGCCAAAGAACAAATGGTTATTTCTCAGACTAGCAGTTCATGTAGCTTGATGTCCTGCTGAGATGTCAAAAGAGAGACCAAATACGCATCAACAATCTGGGAGGAAACTAAGATGAAAATCACCTCTCAAAGGCAAATCCCGTTTTGCCTTTGGAGCCTGCTGCAATTTATCAGAGTGCCTGTTACCTGGACGCCTACACAAACATAAATGTATATTTTGCAAATAGCATTCCTAGACTTTAATAGTGTAAAATGTTGAGTAACCCCTCCCAACTATTAAATGTCATGCTGAGTCCCAACACTGTTTATGTTTTGACAGTTTTAAGTACAGTCTTCTACAGAATACAAATGCTCATGAACCTCAACATGACTAGCAGCCCAATCTTATCCTACACTGGCTCAGCAGGTATGCTGAGCCTACGCTGTATCCAACATTGGATTACTGCAGACCGGAGGTCTCCAAGGGATAAGGGAATATTTGTTCCCTTACCCTGTGTAGCACCCCAGCCTGCTTAATGGGATTACTTAGCCTGTTTAATGGGGTTACCCATTTAGCTGCCAAAGAATGGAGTAGCTCTGTGTCATGCTGGCAAGCCCAAGACGGGATTAGGATGCAGCAGAGGCCTGCTCTGCCGTCCCTGTCCCCCTCCTGGGCCCTATCCACCCTCCCCCACTCGGAAACACCCCCTCCCTGCCTCTGGAATGCCCTTCTGTGACCCTGCCCCCACACTTCTGCACCCGCTGCAAGCTCTACTTCCCCCGGCAAGTGGGATGCAGCAGGTCTTTCTAATGGCACCACTTAGGGCCCAATCCTATCCAATTTTCCAGTGCAGCCATGCCAATGGGGTGTGTGTTGCATCCTGTGGTGGTGGGGCAGTCACATAGGCCCTCTCAAGGTATGGAAACATTTGTTCCCTTACCTCAAGGCTGCACTGCAGCAGCATCGCCACTGGAAAGTTGGATAGGATTGGGCCCTTACTCACTGGGTGCTGAAAAGTGCTTTATGGCATTTTATTTACTGAGACAGGTCACAAACTGGCAACAATTCTCCAGGATTTCAGACAACGGTCTTTCCTAGCCTTACCTGGAGATGCCAAGGGTTTAATCTTGGACTGACTTTCCATCTTCACAGAACTTGGGCCTGACATGGACAATAGCAGAGGTTGCTAGGGACTGTGAGCAAAATGTTTGCAACCCCATTCAACAAGATATAAGTACATACAGATCTGTTGGGGAAAAAAAACATTTCTGCTGACACAAGTGCAGCAGGCACATCTCTTTTCTTACAGCAAGCCATGGCCTGACTTGCTTGCTTTTCTTACAAGCAAGTCGGCCACTTCACACTCCACATATTTGTAGCACTGGACTATAAAAACGACCGGTCCATTTTCAATCACAACTGCAAGGACTCTGTGAGGTCTAAAAGAAAGAGCAAATTACCCTTTGACCAGTTTTTAACCTGTGCAGAATCCTTTAGATATCATCTCAGAACATTCTAAAAGAGAGTGTTCAGTTTGTCCCTTGGTATGAACATGAAGTCACTGAGAGAAAGGGGGAGACAAAAGGATTGCACTGGAAAGAAGATATATGATTATATCTGCACTTGGGGGTTAAAAGCTGTGAGCTGGCACTGCGTTGGGCATGGCGGACCAAGGTCTCTTCTGACCATTTTTACAATCTTTCATTTAAGCCTTTATCACATCAGGACAATAGCCTTGATTTGTAATAAAAATAAATAAATACCTAAACTGAGCCTGTGCCTTAATGTTTGAATGACTGCTCTTCAGTGCAGAGGGCAACAGATGAAACTTGTTAATGAAGCCTGTTAATGAAAACAAATTAGCGCAAGGAAATAGTAACCGGCCTTTCAGAAAATAACTTTCAAAAATAATCGTTTCAATTAAGAACACAGCAAACCATTCAGTTCTGCTGTATATTGCCAGACATTTGTATCTAGGGTGCTGTTGTGAAATCTACCTGCTTAGCGAAATGAGCAAGCCAAAAACAACTGGCGCTCAAATAAGTGCTCAAACTCATTTGGTGCTCAAACGCAAGACGGAATCAAGGAAGTACAAACATCTGATTCTTCAGGTCCGCTGGAAGTGCTAGCACTATAAAAACAGCTGCTGCCCAGAGGATAAGTTACAAAAGACAAAAGCATAAATTCTGTTATGGGGATTAGCAAAATGTTTGCCATCGCCCAAAATATAATACAAGCCAAGCTTTCTGCAATGTGGGATCTATGCCCCAAATGGTAATGAAAATTTCTAAGTAGACTGAATGAAACGATAATGAAAATTCTGATGGGGATAGATGGACGAATATGTATTATCAAACTATGATTATTTCCTTGCAGTGCACTGAAAGGAGCATAAATGTTTGCCTTTTTAATTCTTTCCAGTTGCTCAGAGCTCTGATAATAATTTTTGTAATTGCATACTTTGCAAACTTCAACACAGAGTATGAAGGTCTGTTGCACAGTCCTATTAAAATCTAATAAAAAGTCCATCTGAATAATAGATGGCATATGAGTGCGCAATACAAAACTAACTTTATGCCTATTTAGTAATAGTAAAACTAAGATCCATCCCTGCCTGCCCACAGGCAAAGAAGCCCTGGTGAAATTGGGTTTGGATTTAATCTATATGGCTGTTCCCCTCTCCTTTGTGTGGGTTTATCCATCTTTGCCAAAGAATGAATGTTTATGCCGTGACTTCTGACATGCCAACTGTTTGTGCTAATGGCTTTGCCAAGAAAAGCTGAATGGTGCTGCTCCTCTCCAAAATATGGTCCTAATGCACTAGGTGCCTCAGGATGCTTTCAAATACTTGTCAGACGTTACCTTGTCCCGCCATGCCAGGTGTAAACTTTGATAAATTTATTTTAGGAGATTCTCAAACTCCAAACAGATCACTTCAGAAATAAAGGGATTTGGAGCCTTATCTGGCTGGAATAAAAGGCAGGTTTTATGTCAGCTGCTTCAACATCTGTTGACCTACAGCTCAAAGTTTATTCAAGAAAAAATTATCTTCCACATTTACTGGTCCCATTTCCTTTCCCCCCCCCCATTTTTTGATCTGTATTTTTACAGAATGACAGGTACTGCAGGCATAACCAATATACAGGTAAACCTGGTACACATTTCAAATGGAACCTTTGAGTGCATCTTTTGGAAGGGATTATAGAGATAGACTCAACCTGGCTTTATCATTGAAGATAATCTTTACATTTAAAAATTTTAAAATCTAGGTTATAATCTGGACACTTCTTCAAACTGATGTGCTTTGGATTGCTGGTGTGTCACTGGTGGGAAAGCTAATTGTGCTGCAGTCTGCAAAGTCACTCTCTTTGTCATCAATAAGTCATCACAATGAAGACCTTTTATATTTATCTGCTAAACAACCCTGTTGCCCACCACAGAAAGGCTAAATGCAAACCATTCTATCAAATGTCACTGGATTCTGGGAAAATCTGGCCAATACAGGCATTCCCCTGTATCCGCAGGCCCCTCCCCAGATATGGGAAAACCCTATTTCCGCAGCCCCTGTGCCCATTAATATGGTTTAAAGTCTTACCTCAATGAAGTGTTCTTGCTTTTAAAGGTTGCTATAAGCATGCAAGTTTGTAGCATTTGCAGGCAGACTGCTGACAGCCTGAATTCTAGAAGAGACTAGACCAGAGTGTCAGACATAAGGGCCGGGGGCTGGATGTGGCCCCCAGAAGCTTTTTATCCGGCCCTCAGGCTCTCAGCTGCTGAGGTGTTACAGCTGAAATGACAGCCCACATGAAAATTGGGCTTTCCCAAATCTTGAAATATGATCAAGATTTGCGTACTTTCTCTTCTGTCACTTGCAGTTAATGAGTTTGTATATGAGAACAGGGTCTGATTCCTGGCCATCAGCTGCTTAACGATGTCACTTTCTGCTTAATGACATCACTTCTGGCCCTCAACTGGAGCCCTGAATGCTAACTTCAGCCCTCTGTATGAAACGAGTTTGACACCCCTGGACTAGACTGAAGGTTAACAGGAAGAAGTTAAGTTCCTGCTTCTAATCTAGTTTGGACCAGAAGTTAACTAGTCTAGAACTTAACTTCTAGTCTAATCTAATGGGCACGAGGGTGCCCTTCTGGACCAACTGATAACTGAATGCGTGGATACTGGATTCACAGTTACAGGGGGTTGCCTGTATTTCAGTAATGCTGTAATATACATATGCAGTTCTTGCAAGTATTTCAAATGAACATTTTATTCCCCTTCCCTTTCTAGTAACCATAATACAGCACTGGGCAACTGCTGATGAAACGACCTGCTCTCCAAGGTCAGCAGGGGAGGCTTTTTCGAAGTTCAGCTGCTACAGGAAGTCTGGCAGCAACTCAGCAACTTTCTCTACAGTGACCCCCTATATGTGGAACTCCCTACCACTAGAAAACAGTTTGGCTCCCTCTGCCCCCATTTTAATGGCAACTGAATACCTATCTATTTTCTTTAGCTGCAAAGATTTAATGGTCTGAAGACAGAAACTGTGTAAGCACATTCACCATGGAAACCTAACAGAGCCAACTCCTATTCATTTGAACCCTCAGCTACCCTAGTAGTCTTCCTTGAAGCAGAAAGCATGCAAAAATGAGGAGGCCGTAGTTATACATTTATCCCTACAAGAACAGTTTACATATTTATGTAGTTCCAAATGTCTCAAGATGCAGATTAGGGTTTTTATTTTTAAGAAGGGCGATAATATTGTCTTTATTCCATTATGCTCAAAATTTAAAACATCGCAACAGCCATTAGAACTTTGAAAAAAATTATCCTAAAGTAAGCTTGCGAAGGCTAAGAAACCTGGCGATTTTTACTTGTATTACTCATCTTCTATGCTTCCAGAGTAACATATTTAGATAATAGTGAGTTCCTTGGTTTCCATAGCACCAATACTTCCAATGGAGAGTGATGCTGGAAGATGGTATTAACTACATATTGATAAGCGAGCATTGCTAGTTGTGATTTTTGTGGCATTTTATGATGGCCACGGTCTGAAATCCATGGCCATGTTCTGAAATCACTTCCATACACAGTATACAATTATTCCTGAAAACAAAAGTCAGTCTTCACTTAGATGCAGCTCAGCCCGTGGTAGTGATACTCAAAATGAGGAGTAGAACTCCTTCAGGTGCTGTGACCAGTTCTTTACCAATTACCAAAGCACCTCCCTTGGCTGATTTGAAGGCAATCCCCAAATCAGTTGGTGCTATGGATCATGCAGCCAACTTTCTGTCCTTTGCAACTTTCTGTTTCCTTAACAGGAATCTTGTCCCTCTTCCTTCAGAGCATGGGTTACAAGACCTGGGACAAAAATGAATATTGCCAGGTGACTAGACAATACCAAGGTTTACATTTTGCCTCCTTGACTTAGGTAGGCTCATGACTGTACTATCTGGGAAAAAATCTATAAGGTGTAGCACCTCCAAATTTTGGACCATCCCCAAAAGTGCAAGAATAAATTAAGCAAGTGTCAGGTTTACTTAATTTGTTCCAAGGACAACATTTGTGACATGTTTAATTCAGAAATTCTGAACATAACACCTTGGTAGCAATAATAATAGAGGAAGAGAAACTTACAGAAAAGGAGAGCAATCTTCAGGGACAAGAACCTTCATGGTTTGGTCCCTGGAAGATTTGTTTTCAAATCTACAACACCTACCATCAAACCAATCATTTCACCATAAGGATCATAATCATTAAGTTTCCTTCCTCCTGCAGAAGGACAGGTTATAAACCAAGGGTTAGAAACTGAAGAGGAAGACAGACGTCATGATAACAAGACATCTTGCATCTCAGATTTAGGTTGCAGGGAAAACCATGAAAGAACCTCCCCACCACCAAAGTAAAATTTACTCTGTCTAATTACTTTTAAAGGTAACTTACTACAAGATTTATTAAACTGAACTTCTATAGTTCGTAAATTCTACAGGTCAAAGTAAATGAAGTACTGTAAATCTATATTTTGATACTGATACCTACCAGCATGTACAGTATTTTCTGTCAATCTTTTATCTAGAAAAAAAATAAATAAACAGATTCAATAAAACTGAATCTCAAATAGTGACAGAGGACTTGAGTATTCCATGGGCTGTAACATTCTTTTCTGATTTAGAGAATGCCAGAAAATATAAACCACTTAAGTGTTTGTTACTTGTAAGCAAAACACATTTAATCTTGACCATCCAAAGCTGGTCTCCTATTTTTTCACATTAGTGGTTTTCCTTTGTAAAGTCAGAGCAAGTTGTGACACTTGGCAACAGAGATTGTATTTTTTCAATAACTCAAGAAGGGCTACTGTAAACATCTTTAGATTATCAGGAAATAACCTATTACTGATGGAATTCTTAAAGCTGCTGTGGATTTTCCAAAGGAAGAAGGGATTCTGGGTAACCAACAAAATAAGACAAAACCAGGGTGACTGCAACAGGATACTTGTGAGCTCTTTGGAGTGTTGTAGAAAGGTTCACATCTTTATGGATTAGCATTAACCTAAGACGCCTGATCCTAAATTACTGCTAGCATTTCACTTTCTGCATCCTAGAGGGGTTTTTGTGTGTGTCAAAATCTTCATGGGTTTATGTGTTAAAAATGCTCTTTGAAAATGCTCTTCTCCTGCCCTATCAGAAAGACTTCAAGCAGGGGGATGATAAAAAGTCACTAGCTCATATTTTTTAATGAGTTATCATTATATTATTTTTTTGGAAGGTAACAACAATCATTTAAATATTGATAATGTTTTCTAAATGCTTACAATGTCATACTAAGGAAAAATGCATAACAGAACCATAAGCCTGGCAATCATCAGTGAAATTTTCTAGTAATTATTTTGTTTAAAAAAATGCAAATGAAACCCTTTACTGGGAGCATTTTTTAAAATGGGTTTCTTCTGGGATTCTGACAGCCGAGTTTGGGGGGGGGGGAAATTACAATCTCCTACTGTGCAGATATATAAACTCTGCATGTACAATAGCATTACTTAAATGTTATTCACTCCCATCTGTAAGATGAAAGAAGAGTGCGGGAAGATGAAAAGGAAAAAAACTTGAAGCTGCAGTAGCTTACTTGTTCACAACACTGAAGGCCACAAGGAAATCATTTTATAAAAACGGAATGCCAGAGATTATTTACATATAATTTACATAACTGAAGCAGATGCTAAGCCACAGATGGCTAATATGATGTACTGGTTCAGATATTCTTAGCCGACAACTGTGAAACCAAAATGTGAACGATCTTGAGCTAAACCTAGAACCTACAGAAATGGGCTTTGGATGTTTGAGAATCATATACTCTGAGATGCTTTTCCTTTGCTTTCTGCACTTAAACATCATTGTGCACAAACACAAATTCTTACTTTTTAAAAATTAAGATTCTGAGGACTCTAAGAGCCTGATTCCACTGCCAGGCAGTGCCAGTGCTGACACTGAGTAGCATAAATGTGTTGTAAAGCACTTTCCAAAACCCAGTAAGTAAGCTGCACCAGCGGGCAGCCTGCACTGTCCTGTGGTTGCCACATTCCATCTGACAGCCACCAGAGCAGGTATGATTTGCACAGGGAAACAGAGGGGCAAGAGGGTGTTCTGGAGGTGCTAAATAGCTTGTGAAGATCTGAGAAGCCCAACTGAGCAGGCTGCTCAGACCCTTACCATGAGAAGATCTCCCACCTGCTTGAATCCCACGCTGGATACAGCGTGGGCCTGGCAGCCCCGCTGCATTAGCATTGGGCTGTAAGAAGGGTTCAAGAGCTGTACAGATACGCTTAGGTGCATGCTCTCCTCCCCTGGTGCTAAAGAATGATGCAAAGAGGACAGCGATTTTCCCCTGCAGTTCCATAATGAAAAATAGTACATTCCAGCTACACAGACAATGGATCTATAAGGACATACTATGCGCTACAAATGCCTTTCACTTTTTGTATCTTTCATTACAGTGGTGTCCTTCCTTTCTTCAACCTGCAAAACATTCCTCCTAAATCTTCTATAGTTGTCTTCCCCAGGCAGTTTCCGAAGGCACTTATATTGCAGTCTGCATTATGTTTTATAAAATGACTGGACCTGCTAGGAGCCTATCATGCTATTTATCTAGAATTCTATCCTGTCTCATTTGTAGGACTCATGGCTGATTACAGCTCCAAGTAACACGTAGAAAATATTCAACAAGATCAGGTTAAAACTAGATGTCATCCTTGAAAATTAACCCTAGCTACTGACAGTGCATGTATAGGGGAAAGTCATGTTTGCCTCTGGACAAGGAGTCCACACCCATTAGAGCTGATCCTTATTGCTCTGTAAGTGCCCACCTTCTTGCAGTGGCAACGCTGGTGTGAGCATCTTGGCCAAGAGATTCATGCCAACTTCTTAGTCTCGACAAGTTCAAACGGGGTTCCTCTTGGATAGAGGAACCCAATGGATGAGGTGGTGTTCTTTCAGAGGATGTCAATTGGTCACTGGGAAGAGGAATAGGAGACTCAGCAGAGGCAGCATCTCCTCCCTTTCACCCTCCCCAATGGTGGATGGGGGGAGGGACAGACATTCTGACCTCTTCTTCCTATCCTCTGAGAGTTGGAGGAGGAGGAACTACTGCTGATGCAGACAGTTCTCTCCATTCACTGGTTCTTCACCAGGGAAATGGGCAAGGCAGAATCTTCATCACTAGCAGTTCTTCTTGCTGTTCTCTGAAGCAGGGGAACTGCAACTGAAGATCCCCCCCCCCAATTTACCTGATCTCCACTGACAAGTTTCTCTGACCCTCCAAGGCTATTTACAATATATACCCTCCTATTTGCCAAGGAGAGGGTAGAAGGAACTGCTGCTTGCTGTCAAGAACTTGCACCTCTTTCACTGTTAAATTCTCCCAGCTGAGGAAGGGTTGCAGTTTGCTCTAGAGCCCATTACAACCTTGGGCTTGGCAAATGAACAGGAGCACAAATGAACAGGTCTTACAATCACACTAAGGTTTTAGTGGCTGGATGAGTCTAAAACATGATTTAAAATGTTGCTTGAGTCTTCAAGCCACAGATTAAAACACATTGTAGGATCTAGTCCCAACATTTCATTTTCAACTGTGGAAATGGGCTCAACCTTCCACTTCTGTGGCTTGAAGACTCACTTTTAATTATGTTTTAGTCTTACAATGCTGTTAAACTCTGGGTGAGTTTTCAGAAGAAAGAAGCTGTTGGTATGAAACAGACACTCAACTCACCTTTCTCAGAGCTCTTCCTCTCTTTACAAAGATGGATTGATCGAAAAGGAATTGCAAAAAAAAAAGTGGGGGTACATACATAGGGGGGGAAATGCTGCATTCAGTATGTAGGACCCAACTCATAAACATAGCATTTCAGGCGCAAGGTTTAAAGGTCATAGGGCTGCTATGTGAACTAAATTAATTTGTACACCACCCTGAGCTCCTTGAAGGAAATTTGAGATACAACTGTAAATGAAGATATTCAAGGTAAATCCCATACAGCATCAGACTATCTCAAGATTATGGAAACATTAATGGCAACTGAAATCTCCCCAGCTGATGAAAGTCATTCCTGGCCACCTCCGCAACCTGGTATCTGGTTTACACTGGGTCCCCTAAATGCAATCAGCTGCAGCACTGCAAACACATGAGAGAACACTGACGCAAACCAAGCTGTACATGAAGACCGTGGGCAGCCATTTCTATGGTCGCTGCTTGCTGGCATGAGAAAGGGCTGGGGCTGCTTATATGTGGACCAAACCAGATTCAACTTTAAACACACTATTCGGTCCTCTGCGTTTGGCTTTCTGTATAAGAGAAGCTATGGGGTCCCCAAAAATGATTGGGATTCTGGGCAGGGGGCAACAGGTTAAATGATGCTCTTCGGACACAATGGTTCTGAGCTGGATTTGGGCCCCCTGCAGCTGCTGTTTAACAAAATGAACCATATCCATGCTGGGCCAAATTATGTATTTGAAGTCACAGCTAGTCTGCTTTGTGAACAGGGCTTCGGTGGACTGAATTCAATGTATAGTGAAAATATGGTGCATGCTTTTTGTTATGAATCACTTCTTTTAATTAGCAGTTGTGTTTTGTGGTAAGAGAAAAAGCTATTGTTTCTTCTAAGTTACTCTAAGTGGACTCCAGACATCCAGCTTTTGTTCTGCTTTCTACTTATTCAAACAAAGCAGAGAAAACTAGGAGGGCGGCAATATTATTGTCACAACACGGTGGGTGACAATCAGCATTCACAACCATTAATTTCATATTGGAACAGGTAGAAATACAACAGTGTGCTCTTTACAAAGGCATGTGGATCTAATGGGAAGTGTAGTGACACTGTCTTTACCCCAAATCCCCCATCATGCTTTTGTTCCTGGCACTTCTATTCTGGAGGGTCAGAAGGAAGGAAACACAGTCCGCTGTTTAAAGGAAGTGCCAGTTCTGTATCAAAGGAAACAAACAGCGTTCTCTGGCTCCCAACCAGAGACTCCAGAGTACTTAGGTCAAAGAACGGAAAATTGGGATGAGGTAGGTAAAGGAAGCAGGATATGGCTCTTTGGGTGTAGGGGGATAGAAGTATCGAAAGATTTAGCCTGACATATTATATGGAGAGGACAGGATCATGTCTCAAGCGAAAAAGATGTTACTTAAAGGACAAAAACAGAACTCCTGCTGACTTCTTTCTGCCTCATAATATCAGGCACACATAGGTTGACTCAGGGCAAAAATACATTCCCATTGCAGCCCAGAAAACAAGTTGGGTATGCCCAACACAGATGCCACCACAGAGTGCTTGCAAGTCTCCCAACATCATGAGATTTCTCAAAATTTTACTTTAGCTATTGTGCTGTTAAATGGTTACCAAGAGACAACTGCAAGCTTCACAAAAGCTGATGAATTTAAAGGCAGAATTTGATTAAGCATCATGAGCTGGAGCAAGTCAGCAGCCACTGTGAATTAAATCCCTGAAAAGGTATTTCTGGTTCTGTTCTGCCCCCAAATTGGGAATTCTTGACAGTGTGTTCTGGGAACTGAAGGGAGCATGAAAGGAACACCGGTTTCCAATGCAACGGAGAAAGATTCATTACTCTTCAAGCACAGCAACATGCCACAATTGAAGATGACTGTTTTGCACAGATTCATTCCTCAGCAATCTGTTCCCCCAAATAGCGCTGCTTTTGCCCATCACAAAAACCGAATCCAACCCTGCACATTTACATGGTTCTGCTTCTCCCATTTTCACCCCAAACCATGAAAACTGACCTTCCTTAAGACTTTTCTGGCTGTTCGTGTCAAGGCATTCCTTTCCTTTCAGCGATTCAATATCTCCAACAGGTAAAATCTCTAGGAAACCCTGTTGCTGCTTCTTGGAGCTATCGATCATGATGAGGTTCCTTAGCAGGGCAACATCCAGCACAGAAAAGAGAGCAATTTACAAACCAGCAGTATGCGGCTCCCTTCGCTCAATGTACTGATAATTGAGCAATTATGTCTTTAAGGCATTTGAAAGCAGCCATTACCCTTTACTTCCCAGCTTGACCTGAAAGTGCATTCAAACAGCTAGAAGCCCTTAACTCTCTCTGAGATAGGGAGGCTGAGCCGCTGAGAAGAGTCTCCAAATCCCACCTCCTTCCCCACTCAACCGCCCCTTGTCCCTCCCCTTTTCAGACACCCCAGCTCTTTCTGTACTTTGCATTCAATATGTAGCTTGATGGTCAGAATCATCTGACAAACTCTGAGTCAAGCAGTTAAAAATAAATCCCAGCAGTTGTGGAAGGAGCAGCATTTGGCAATAGCCAAGTACTGTGGTCTCTCCTTTTTCTCTGCTAGAGAAGCATTTTATGCTGCCTGATACTCGTTCTGCATGATGCTCCCACTGCATCAATAAGCAAGAAATTATCTATAGCATCAAAAGAGAGGAAGAAGAGAGAAAGCACCAGTAAGCCCATATTCATTTTTTAAAACTGTCTATAACAATGTTCCATTTGCCCACAAGGAAGAGAACCTTACATCATCTTTAGCTTAACTACTTTGCCAGCCTGGACAGGAAAGGTATTGTTGGGAAAGAGGGATGGATGTCTGAGCAATCGGTGGTGACCTTTCGACCTGGAATTGCAAAGGCAAAAGTCTGTCCAAGGCAGCCTGAGAAGGAAGTCTTCAGTGCCTTTGTGGTAGCACCAGCCAGAGGGCCAATCCAATTCCTCTTCCCATAGATATTTTGCAAAATTCCACCCCACAGCACTAACTGCTGAGCATCCCAACATTTCTGAATCAAGAGTCCTGACAACAACAGGGCCTATGCTTTAAAAAAAACAAACAACTGTGTTCAGTTAAGTGAAGAGCAAGATCATAGAGAAAACAACCCACCATGAACTGGGTGTGCTCCTGTGTAATTCCCATTCATTTCAATGGGCCCTTTCAATTGTACAATTTCAATGTACAGGACAACCTCCAGACTGGTGGTACAGAATTCCAGAAAAACTTGTATGGCGAGGTTTAGCGATACACAAGTTACAAAGCTCAGTTATGCAGGACTTTGAAAAAGAAGGATCTGTGCTCAAGGGGGAGACACACAGAAATCTGAAAGGACTCACATATTTAGGCTATATCTCAGTATGTGTTCCAGCAGCAATGTGTATGAATATATACCCATAAAGATGGGTTACAGCTGAGAAAGGAGGGAAGCAGACCATGTAGAGAAAGGAAGAAGCAGGTGCTCAGGGAAGTAAAGCTGGTAAAACTATCAATGGTGAGGAGACCAGGGTCCAAATCCTAACCAACTTTCCAGCACTGACGTAACTATGCCAATGGGGCATGTGCAGTTGGGTGGCAGTCATGGAGGCCTCCTCAAGGTAAGGGAATGTTTGTTCCCTTACCTCAGACCTGCATTGGCCTTACGTTAGTTCTGGAAAATTGGTTAGGATTGTGCCTTAGGAAAAGTATAGAGAGCAGGAGCTTAAAGGAGGAGGGTGGCAGGAACCAGGGAGAAAGGGAGAGCAAGATAAAGCAAAACCAGTGATGGGAAACTGGGGCTGGCTCTCTCCCGCCCACTCAGCCCATCTTTATGGGCATTTTTCAAGATGCTTTCCCACCAGTTGATTGGCATCTCACTGGCAAAAAGTAAAACATTAAAGCAATAAAAAGTGCTGCAATTTTCTGAGCTATAAAATGAGAACGCATTGCCTCTTCTTGTCCTACTCCACGTGGCATTCCTAATGTAGCAATGTTCAATTGCATTCTTTGTGCAGCAACACTTAGCCTCATTAAATCACCCCAGAGCACCACCTCCTCCTCCGCAGCCTTTTTGATCTGCTCTTCTCAAAGCTAGCAGGCTTTTCATCTGTTCAGTTAGTAAGTGAAGGCAGTTCTTCAATGCCAACCGTCCACAAGGATTTCTCCTTAATGGTTTCCTTAATGGAATTCATTGGCACACCCACTGCCCATTTTTGTGGCGAGAGGAAATTAGTGCTAGTATCGGGTAACTTGGCAAGCCGTTTCCATCCAATGCCTGGTTGCCAAACATTCCAGTGAACCCCAAAAGAGGAACTGTTTGCTCAGCAAAGCCATGCATGCTACTCAATTAATCGCACCAAACCATGCCACAGCATCTAAGCTATATTAAACATTTATATAATCATTAATTATATAGTCAAGACTGTGTGATGTATCCTCTCTTACTTTTTTCAAATCCCACCTTTTCTGTTTTGAGTGCAACTCCCTCGTCTGCTTTAACTAAGCCTATGTAACTGACACAACTACATATTCTTTCTTCATTTACTCCTGCTGAATCCCCTGGCTGGGGGCTGCTGTCTCACCACCCACCTGTTCAGCTGGCTGCTCTCCCCCGGCTGACCACCAGGTAAGTCAGGGGTTTGGGGTGGGCCCAAACCCCAACATTCCTAGTCCATGGCCAATAAGCCCAAACAGTTTTACTGCAGCATTAACATTTTATGTTCCTACACACCAGTAACAAATATGTTAACTGAAATAAATTTTATTGGAATAATATCTTCCATGTTGTAAGGCACAGCCTCCTCCTTCTCAACAGCGTATAATAAATTTTGGAGTACTGTATATTAGATGGGTGAATGATAGACTATGGATGTGATCCAGAGAACTGCAAGTGCATCCAATTCGCACTGCTGGCTATGAAACGCAAAAACCCTGAAGAACAGGCAGTTCTGTGACAGTGGAAAAGCTCCAACCAGGGCCAGTCTTAAGCTGATTTGCTCGATTTCACCAAACTGAGCCCTGCACTTTGAGCAGCCTTGCACCAGTGCAGCGAGCAAATTGCTCGCTGCCACCGCTGTAAACTCGGCATGTTGGAGGCTGGTGGGGCAGGTGGAATGGCTTGCCCACCCACCTCTCCTTGAATCTGATTGGCCTAAAATGGGCCTCCCGGAAGCAGTTGACAGTGATGCCATCACATCACTGCCAACTATTTCCAGGTCCCATGCTTCATGCAAAGAACCGGTACTTGTCTTGCTGCGGCTGCAGTTGCTGTGGCTGTATGGTTAGTGGGGCTGGACCCTGCAGGGAGGGTAGGGGGCCCTACAGGAATGTTCTACATTGGGCCCCACTGCTCCTGGGGCTGGCCCTGGTTCCAACCATACCTGTGGTTCATGCTTACTAGATTACAAATGCCGGCACTAGATCTTTGTCCACGTGGTTTATCCTAAAAAATAAGTCTTATTTGTAGATAGCAGCAATATTCAGCAAGCCGAGTTTATCACTGCAGTAGCTAGAGGTAGCACCCAAAATGGACCACTTTGTGAGTTTGCTTTTGCTACAAAAAATGGGCCTTTCCACCTCACAAAGGTCTGCTTGTGTTGTGCAGCAACCATGTGAAAATGAATGACCTTTGTACATTCTTGGCTGACATCCTTAGTATCCTTGCTTGTAACCTGGGAGCCCAGCCTATCTTCAAAGAGAGCGAGGGGGGGCCGTCTCTCTCTTGGGGCTATTCAAATTGCGCAACAAGATTATGTTAGTATTTGGTACTGCCAAAATATAAACAAACCACAAACTAGAAATCCAAACATTTGGGTCAGTTCTGAACGAGATTCTCTCCTATAGCAACTTGTCTTCTGACTGATGGTAACAACTCTTTGTCAGGGATATTGTTTTAGATGATCTCATCCTTCTATCCAAATGGTGTGAGATCAGTCTTTATATTGCAATAAACCTTTCATTTTTGTTTACTGGTCAAACACAGTAAGAGTTCAATAAATCAACTTAGTTTTCCCACCACAGTATAACTACTATTTATTAAGCGTGAGAAGGGGGGGGGGGAGAGAGAAGAGCTTCCTGGCAATTACAGTAAAAACAAACAATTCCTAAGGGATCTATATCAAATTTGGCAGGGTCAATGTATTCTTATACAATTATGCCAGACTATTATTTTTAAAAATCTATATTTTTTTTTAAAAAGCCCAACACATGAGCATCTTGCTGGCTCATTTTAAAAACCTCAAGTAGAGAAAATTAATGTTATGTAAAAAGAATGTGTCTGCGAAGAAATCCCAGAGGGAAAGCCGTCATACAGCGCATGAATGCCTTCTCAGAAGCAAGCCCCTCTGGTTTCAATGGGACTTAGTTTCAGGTAAGTGTGTATAGGATTGAAGCCCGCACATCACAAGGCAAACATCCCCCCCCCAAAGTCCTTTTCGTCCTGCATATCCTCACCTATCCATCCAAGACAGAAAATATGGAAGATTATATGAGAGCAACTTTCACCAACACGAAAATGTTGAGTTCTGCAGGGTTACTCCAGCAACATGGCAGACTTCCTAATTTTTCACAACTTGGAAAGCAATGCTTCAAGTGCGCATATCACACAATTTTTTCCCCATTTAAATCTATCTAATATAATCCTGACACACTATATGCTTTCTTCTCTGGAGATGGAATGATAACTAATAGCAATCAATGACACTGACAATTTAAAATAGTTTCCTTTAGGATACCCAAACACATTGGGAAGTCTGCCAGGATTACTTTAACATCAGTTTGAAATAACTTTTCTGGCTTCAACCTCTCCAACATATGATGGTGATTTAATAGATGTGAGAGTATCTGAATGCATTAAAATTGAAGGTGAAAAGGATTTACAGCTTTACACAAAACATTTCAGTGTCCAAACATCTTTCCCTGAAATGAGCAGAGTTTTACACTTACAGAAACAATGAATGTCTTATAACAACTAAGGTCTATAAATTTGCTAATAAAAAGCATTTTTATCCTCCTGAGACAGCTGCCAAGTCTTTGCCAGAAAGTAAATTTAAAGTAAAACAGGAAACACAAGAGAAATATTTCCAAAAGTTGTATAAATAGTAAGAACAAAATGAAGAAGGTGTGCAGAAAACCCTGTCCAAACATCATCAACCCCAACGGTGTCTGAATGGCTTTCTGGTGTTCCAACTGATGACCAAACTAGACATACAGTACGGTAAACATGTGCTTGCCCCATGAAAAATTTGATGGTGAATCAGTGTGCGATCTTTACTCAGTGTGTGGTTGGTCTGTGGAACTCCTTGCCACAGAATGTAGTGACGGTATCTGGCCTGGATGCCTTTAAAAGGGGATTGGACAAGTTTCTGGAGGAAAAATCCATTACGGGTTACAAGCCATGATGTGTACGTGCAACCTCCTGATTTCAGAAATGGGCTATGTCAGAATGTCAGATGCAAAGGAGGGCACCAGGATGCAGGTCTCTTGTTATCTGGTGTGCTCCCTGGGGCATTTGGTGGGCCACTGTGAGATACAGGAATCTGGACTAGATGGGCCTATGGCCTGATGTTCTTAAGTGGGGTGTGGGGATCTACTCAAAAAGGAGTATGGGAAGGGGGGGTGAAACCCAACACACAAATCCAGTCACATCCCTACCTAATCCTATGTCTGTCATAGCTTTAAATAATTTTCCACTCCCAGTAGCAGTTCACTTCTAGTACCAGAGCCAAGCTAGGAGAAAATGGCATTATGTTAAGGAGGCACTTGTGCTTCCTGCCCCTCAAATATGCCTCTTTGTTTAGAGAAGGTACTTACAGTCAGGGCTGGCTCCTGGCTTTGTGGGCCCTTGTCAACATTACATCTGCTGATAGATAACCCATCACTGCAAAGGACTAATCCTCTGGACAGAGGCAGGCAGCAGTGGCTGTGACTTGTTGCCGATTGCCCATCTGAGTGAGTATGCGTCATTGGTTGTGGTTCAGTCAGTAGTACTGATGGTGGCTGCTCTAGAAGCCATCATGGCTTGATAACTGGCTTTCTGTACAAGCAAACTAGAGGGGGGCTTCCTTTGCTTCTCTGGCAGATGAGGGGGAAGAGGAAAAGAGCACATGTATACATTAAAGAATGGAGGAGCGCCAATTGCAGGGGGTCTAATTCTATTGCTGCTGCTGCCACCCAAATACAAGGGCAAATAGCAATGGTTGCTGCTACAATCAGGGCAAAGTTTGTCAATAAGGCCTCCTGATGCTGCTGCTTAGGCTGAATACTTAGTAACAGCCCCGACAGAATGAGTGCTTTACATTGTGTTGCACAATTCCTATTTAAGAGACGAGTCTAGGCCCACTATCAGATCCCTCCCGCTTGTCTGAGGAGGTAGGAAGGAGACTGTTGAAGTTGGCCTGTGATGGTATCCTCTATTGGCAGGGATACTTCCTGTAACAGTTGTTTGGCAGTAAGGTGGGGGGGGGGGTTGCACAAGGCCCTTATGGGGAAACTAGTAGACCGTTCTGGGGCTTTTAGAGGCAAGATACAGCTTGCCTTGCCACAGTATTAATTCAGCTGAAGAACAGATCCTAAATCCTTGAATTATCTATCAAAGATAACGAGGCTGTTTGTTTAGACACTCTTTGCACTGTAGGGTGGCCTTTTAATGAATTAATTGCTTATTTCGTGACATGCCGCTGAATCTTGTTTGTAGATGTGTTTGGCTACATCAAATTAACAAGCTCAGAAAATTCTATGATCTCAGAAGAAGGGGTTGAGAAAATCCAGTTCCCTGAGATAAGGGGCTGTTCAGCAGTATCTGCTTATCAAAATAACTGGTCCACTGGAGCACAATCAGGTGAACCAAAGAGGACATGAGGGACACAAGGCTGCCAAGGTCCTGTACAAAGGAATGGCAGGGGTTTAGTGTTTATCTCAAAATGGTCCAGGTATTCAAGAAAGCCCCAACTTTTACTGTCATCATTACTCTTCTACGCAACTCAGAACAGTTAACATGGGTTTGTCATTGGTTTCTAATTCATTGGTTTCTAATGAATTTCTAATTCATCCACAAGGCTGGCTGAAGCAGCCACCTCAAGCAGCAAACTGGAAGGGGCTCTCACATCCATCTGCCTGCCTCTCTCTACAGTGCTGTCCAATACCTGAGTTGGCTTCCTCCTTGCCACTGCTTCTCCTCCCACTGTACAGATTTGGAAAGGGGGGGGGGGCAGAGCAGAAGAAAAAGTGTGAAGAAGAGGTGAGTGGAAGATCTCCATCTCCTTAACTTCTCCATCTCCTAGCAGAACAGGTGCTCCCAGACAATTCACTGGGTTGAACAACAGGTCAGGATAACTTTGCCATCTATAGCCCTTAGATAGAGAATATCTTACAGTTACAAAAACTAAAAACACATACAAGGCTTTAACAACCCTAAACCACCACCTCTACCCTTGCAAACCCAACATCTCACCTCTGTTGAGCAAACTGCTTACAAACAAAATACATCAACTTGAAAAAGATCCCAAAGTCACAGGCAAATGAACGAAGAGACATTAAAGTGACCAAGATGTACATGACCAGAACTGTAGCCTCAGCAGCCACAACTGTTAAATTGAGCACAGTATTGTTAATAAAGAAACCCTAGAAGCAAAGTTACTTAGGGAAAAACAGTTATGGAAAATTTTTCCAAAGGAATAGGTCAAAGTCTCCATAGCAACAAGCATTATTAAAAAAAATTCTCTCTCTTGCTCTATAAAAGTAATCAGGGGAGACTTACACACAAGGGTCATAACTAAGGGGCATGTAATCCAATACCTTGGGCTGGCAGGACTGCCTAGAGCTAAATTACCCCTAACAGATGCTTATCTAATCTCCTCTTGAAAAAATCTTCAGGCCACAAGAAGATTGTTAAATACACTAATTATCGCGTTAGGAATGCCATGTATAATAAGGTGTACGAGCCAGTTCTGGCTACAATTCAGGCTAAGATTTTCCATTTTAAAATTCTGCTTTCAGCTGAGAATAGGCTTGATAATTGCTAACCCTGGGAACCCTGAAAACTTTCTACTGAGAGGTTTACGTTCAAAATGATGCTGTGCACTGTGTCTGAAAACCAACCAAGCTTTTTCTATGATCCAAGAAGTAGGAACATTTTTACTATTATTATTTTAATGTAAACCCTGTCATCTTTGGAAGAAAAATGTATACTACAAACAATTTGACACTGGTTTTCTAAAAAAGCTGGAATTAGGACTGTTCCAAGACATACTTACAGTTACAAGAGTTATAGTTACTAGTATGTTATACAGTACTTATAATTATAGTTACATACTTGTAGTTACTGCTGTGGGAGTCATTGCTCCCACAGCAGTAACACATATGTTACTGCAGGCTACAAGTGGCTTGCAGACTTCTCATAAGATAGGCAAGTGTCACAGGCAAGGAACCATCTGGCAAGGTTTCAGCCCTGGACCAACACCCCAGGGTTATCTTTGGAATACAAGATTTCAAAATGTACACAAGATGCAGTGGGGTGCCCCAACAGGTGCCCCTACCTGTAACAAAACTGGCATAGATTATCAAGTCCAGGGCTCTGAAAAAGTAAGAAGGATCAGTTACACTTAAATCTTTTTTATTTTCCCTTAATACACTATAAAGGTATCCTCTGTGCCCAACAACCAGAGGGGTCCAGAAGTGTTCCAATGCACACATGAAGCTCTTGCTTCTCAGCCACCACAGAATACGGGTGCAGGTCCTAAACACCCACCCCAATGCAGTGAGCATGGCAATGTGTGCATGTTGTAAGGGTTCATTGAGTACGCTGGATTATGCACAAGCACAATTTCTGGATCACAAGCACATCCCCACGTTACACAAGCATATTCCTTAGCGCACTGACAAATCAATTACTTATTTGAAAACTACCGTGTTTACTTGGGGGCTGGTTTGTCAGTATAGGTCTGCTGTAACTGAAGTGGTAATACACAAAACCGAATGAGTCACTGAATACAAAGGGTGCAATCCTATCTGCACTTCCCTGAGAGGAAGCCCCACTAAAGACAATGGGACTTGTTTTTGAGTAGGCAAGTGTAAGATTGTGCTCTAAATTACATACAACTAAAAACAATGGCACTTCCAGGTATATGGTGAGTAACTATCGTTAATTTAGTTTTTCAGTGTGTTGACAGTATTTCTCTCCTGCCTCACATTTCAAATCTAGAATTTAAGGAATAAGGCACTTTTCTGAAGAGGACCTTTATTCCCTTGATTTTTGTTTAAACAAGACAAAGTCTACTTTCAGAACAAAACAAGTTTCTGAAAAGATAATGCTAAGAGCACAATCTGCTGAAGCACCTGGGGCACAGACAGAGTTTTTCCGGCTCCAATGGGATCCTGGGCACATGAGCAAGAGCAGAAAGTATTCCTGTAACTGCTTGTTTAGTTCAAAGAAGACTGACAGCATTTCAGCATTACACAAGCCTTCCCCCCCCCCATACGCAGAAACAGTTTTTGCATTAACATGTTTTAAGGGGAAATGTTAACAGGCACAGCTTCATTGGGCATCTTGCTCTAAAGAAATGTCTCATATTTTTGCCACAAAAGACTGAGGAGCCAAGACACGGTTACAGAAAACAGACTGGGAATTTTACTTACATGGATGATGTCAAACTCCCAGAGAATGCAGAGTTTGGGAAGCCAGAAAGTTTCAGAAACAATGGAATGAAAAACACTTCAAAAAAAAGGCAGTTACATCACAATCCAAGGAAATATTTTTGAAAACACTAAGCTGGTATGATTTATTGTCCATTCAATAAGAGATTCATCAGAAACTCTTAACAATACAAAGAAACAACAATCTTGTCTCTTCACTCACAGAAAGCTATTCCCATGTAAAGGGCCTGCTTAGATGAGCCAATCACATTTTCACTTGAGTTTATGTGCTTTGATGCCATCAGCAAATTAGGATAAACTTAACTGTTTGGTTTCTTGAAATAAGACTGGGAACTCGTGGGAAGAATCTCAACCATATGAGGAAGCTGAGACACTTTAACAACTCTGTAGTCTGCTTGTTGCTACACAAGACTTAGAGCTTTGCTAAAGTTCATCTTCCTCATTGCAGGCTATTTGGGAAACCCAATTCATTTTTGCGGCTGAAGGCGAGAGAAAAACACAGTTCTCAAAAAGCAAAGGAACTGTGCCAGTGGTTTGATCCCTAATGTACTCTGCCTGCTCAAGCCAAAGGAGTCTCTCCTTGTTGGTTCACACATGCAAAATGGATCAAAGCATGGGTCAGAAACACAGGAAAAGGGTTTCAAATCAAACACTGTTTTAAAGTGTGGGTGTGCCAGCTTGTTTTTCAGTTGCAGTAATAGAGGCTGACATGGACTTAAACCCCTCAATACAAGTAACACCTGCACTTGAGAAGCAAAGTCTTTTACTATAACCAAAGCACACCAAAAATCTGCAACATATAACAAGCACCCAAAATATCAACATTAAAGCCCTCATAACTGTATTTTAAATGCAACTGAAACAAGTACCCAACTGCTCAAAACTTTAGTGCATGAATCTATACTGGCATCACTCTTCGTTCAACTTTTGTTAGCTAACCACCATCAATCAGCCGAGCACCTCAACTCAGGAAATGAGATACCGTAGATGAACTTTCAGAAATATTTCAATCTGATCATCAGCACCCAGCTTCTAAAGATATGTGAGGCTGGGAAAATGCATTGTGGGAAAAGTCCTGCTGCTGCTGGGATAGCATCCTATGTGGTGCAAAATTCCTTCTTGCTGTACCATGTATCAACTATAACCCAATTCTAACACATGGGGCTATGTTGGCATTGCTTGGTTGGCAGTGCTCAAAAAGCCTTCAGGATAGACTAGATCAGGGCTCTCTAAACTTTTCAGCCAAAAGGCCACATCAAATATCTGGCACAGTGTTGAGGGTCAGGAAAAAAAAATGAAATATAAAATTTAAATAAATACATTAGAGATGGAACTTAGATGAATGAATAAATGAACGGGCTCACATGTCCAGGACTTCTCCAAGCACAAACACAGCCCAAGAAATAAAGCACACACTTAAATGGACCCCGATTTCCCCACCCCACAAGCACAACTCTGGTTGTGTTTGATCCCCTGACAGCCTCTGGCCCAGTTGACCAGAGGCTGGCCGTGGGCTGGACAGAAGTTTGCCGCGGACCGCATCTGGCCCCTGGGCCAGAGTCTGGAGACCCCTGGACTAGATAAACCCATGACACCTCACTTTATCAGTTGATGCATGATGCTGCCAGGGGCCACTCCTAGCTCTGGCTCCATTTTGATACACCAGTGTCCTGGTTCAAAATGCGACAGATGTGTTGCACAGCCACCAGAAGTCACCCAGGCAGAGTATGAATCGGCTTCCCACATGGAACAAGATCTGCTGCCTGCCAAAAGCACAGTTTGTTTGTTTTATTTAAATTAAAGATCCAGTTGTTAAAAGAGAGATAATCTAGTTGCCCCAAGGAAAGCTGTGATCCCATCTCACAGTGGCAAAAATGATTGAGAAACCATTTCCTGGAAAACTACTGAACTCAGAAGATTGTACAGATAAGATGAATCAGGACCTCTGGGAAAGATGCTTCTCTGTTTTTAAGCTGCACTTCATTTCAAAAGAACCAACAGAAGAATCTCGAATCGGAAGTTGGATGTGTTTGCTCCATGTGCAAGAGCAAGCTATGCTAATCCATCAAGAATATGAGCTCACAGGTTTGGCAAATTTCAACAGCCGACTCATGTTCTCCAAACTGACACAAACACATGGGAGAAACTATCCTTTGGCAATTATTCATTTTTAATAAAGCTAATCAAGTTTTATTTGTATCATGAGAGAGGAAGAGAGGTTTGTACAGTTTCATACAAAGGGAACCCCAAGAGCCAAAAGTTGACCAGAGGGAGACCTAGACCATGAAAAGATTCCACTTTCCAATAAACCGAATCCAACAACACGTTGAAACCATCCTCTCACCAGCACCCCCACGGATATCCCCGAAATCAAGACATAAAGCTGCACAAACCACAGCAGCATTAAGCAAAAGTGCTAGAGGAGAAAGGAGCTCTAGATCAGCATTTCTCAACGTTTGTCCTCCACTGTACCATGACCATCAGTTACTTCTGGATTTGGAGGCAGGATGGGATGTGACAAACACCAATAAGGGAAGACTGGAGGGCTTTTTCAGGCACACAAAAGGTGAATGCTAGAGCTCTGCCTGCTGAGTCAAGCCCCCTACCACTGCTTGTTGCATTGCATTGCTGGTCTCATTGCCAGGTGGTGGGGGTCTGGAAATCCCATGTGTACAACCAGCTACCACAACCTCAACTACCACCAGGGGTTATGAGTACCAACGGTTGAGAAACGCAGCTCTAGAGATGAATCAAGCAAGACAGATAACACTTCTACTGAACTGATTACTCTTGTAACCTGACAAATGGCAATTCTCCCCCCCCCCCCCAAATATGACAAGCAGTAGCAAAATGCATTCACCAATAAAACTTCAATTGGGAATACTTAAGTGCAACTGAACAATACGCAACAGCCTGTCTCTGGCTGTGGGAGTCCCTGGTGTTTAGGGGAACTGAAGAGGCAAGAGACAATGGAAGAAAAAATTGTGATGACGTGGTATAGAAGAGATTGATGCACCTTCACCTCACTACCAATAAACTCACACTTTTGCAAAACCCGTAAAAGAATTTGTTTAAAGCTCCTGATCAAAAACTAGATCCTGAATCCTGGAAATTGTGTGGTTTCCTAGGGAATGATTTACTGGATCCCCCCACGTTGCCATCGCTTTTTACATCTATTTAAAAAGCTTGAGATGTACTGTCATTACTGCAGAATGGACTACAGTAGCATATTTCTTTGGGAAGGCCTGTATACACTCCCACAGACGCATGTCATCAGAGATGATTGAGGCATATAAGGATATTGGCAAATCCATGAGCAAATCTTCCTCGGGAGGGAGGTTCTTAAGTTAGCAGGACTGAGAGAAAGCAAGAATGGCCAGCCAAGCTGATGAGAGACAAAATAGACAAGGTGATCGTTTTTAAAACTATATGGAGCTCTTTTCCAGATCCTGCTCAAACCGATCATTTTGTCAGTTTCACCTCTCCCTACCAGCTTAACTGGTTACATTCTACCAACCAAGTAAGGCATCCAGAAGATTCATGAGGACAATATATTGTACATCTGCTGAGACCTCAGAACTGTTGTATTAGTTGGGGAAAAGGAGGAGGAGAAAGAATTTGAAGGCACTTGTAGTAGAAGTCTCTTCAGAGGCAAAAGACAGGATATAAATGCCCAGATAAATAAATAAAATAAATATATGGACATGCCCTAAAGGTACCTGGCAACAGGCAGAGAAAATGTATGTTATGACTACTAAAACTGTATGAGAACATTGTGTTCTTATATCCATCTGATCACTAGAAACCAGCGTATTTAAAGTTCAAGAGCTGTAGTATTTTTTGCAAAAGGAAAGAAAAAAGCTACTGCTGCTGTAACAATTCACTGTTTCTGAGCTCTTATATAGTTATATACTTGAAAATATTTAGCCAAGAGATGCAAACATGTGGCTTTAATTATTGAACAAATATCTTCTGTAGTTTCAAGGAGAAAAAAAAAAGGAAAACCAATGAGGGTTGCAATTATCAAACAATTTTTTTTAAAAAAAGAATGGGGTAGGATTGCACATATACCAAAATTACACAATAGTCTGCAAACACGGCATAGCAAACACAGTAAACAGGGAAGTGACAAAGCAGCTTTGAAAATGATGTGTGTTCTAATAAGGGTCCTTTGAAGTCTGAATTAGAACAGCATGCCAAATAAAAAAAAAGCTGAAATCAAACATGTGTTTTTCAACATAGTCCTGATGTCTAACATCTTCATATTAACACAATGGAAGTCTTTCAACTGATTTCAGTCACTACTAGGAGTCCTCACTGAAATCATGACTAGATTTAACTGCAGCACCATTCCTGAAAGAATGGGAAACTCAATTTCTAAATGTCATCGTTCTAAACAAATACAGAGATTTTTTAAAAGCAAGCTCAAACAGAAAAGACATGCTAGAGATGTTTATTTTCTATTAAGAATATACAACCAACCATGACTTATCCGCACTGTGCTGAAATGGTGGGTTTTTTTTTGGAAATGGTACTTTTCTGGAATCACAATACTTTTTCTTTTCAGCTTCATACATATCTACAAACATCTCACTTGGGACTGCTGCCAGACTGCACACAGTGTGAGAGTTAATTGTAGGCATCCAGGCATAAAATAAAACTGAATACAGGGGAGGGGGCATATCCATGGATCCCATATCCACAGTTTCAGTTATTCCATAAGCCTTAATGGCCACACACGACTGCCTGTCTTCTCTTTGAACAGCTCTTTCCCGCTCATCCCAAATCTTCCCACAGAGCTGTGCAAGTGCAGAAAGAGATCCAACATGTAAAAATTGACTTGCAGAAGGGTAACCACAATGGAACACTTACATAAGCCAGTGAATGCCTGGAAGCAAACCCCATTGAACACAAGCCCAATCTACCTCACAGGCTTGTTGTACGGATAAAGTGAGTGGGAACTGTATGACCCACTCTTGAGGAAAGGCAGGTGAAAGTTACTGAAGTGCATAATCACTTTTGTCCTTGTGTCTCACGGTCATTTAAAAGGCTGTAAAGTACCAGTGTAACCTGCTGGCTGGGTCACACAGTCATGGTGATCTGTGCACATTCAACACCATGGAGAGCCACTGTCATTCAAGTGTTGGGAATACTGAGTTAGATGGACCAAGGTTCTCAGTACAAAACTCAGAAGGACTGGGGCATGTCCTAAAGATTCAACCACCTTATTGGAGTTAAACAGATCTAGGTCTGGATGGGTGACCGCTTCCATACAGAATGCCTTGTGTTCCATGATCAAAGAACAGTGAATATAACAAGTACATAAAAAGTACATTAGTTAGAATACCGAGACTGTGTTTACAATTCGCCAGCCATCTGAAGTCAAATGAAACTCTACTAGCATAAAGCGTTGGTAACTTACAGCACAAGCCTATGCATGCCTATTCAGAAGCAAGTTTTACTGAGTGTTACATAAATGTGAAACATAGTTTTGCTCCTCCTCTGAACCTAACTTTCCCATAGGTCTGCAAATAGTTTACCTTCACCCAGCCAAACTCTAGCTCAGTGGTTCCCAAACTGTGAGCCAAGGCTCCCCAGGGAGCTGCAGAAACCAGCCAGGGGAGCCGTGGAATCTCCACAAAAAAACCCCATTGCCCTATACAACATATAGGATTGCAGCCCTGATGGGGAGCCGCAGCCAATAGTCCTGTAGGCCAAGGGAGCTGCCAGCCAAAAAAGTTTGGGAACCACTGCTCTAGCCTCAAGAATCACCAGAGCTAGATATATAGGAAACTGCCACTGCATACTCTCAAGCAAGACTGTATAGGAAATGATGCATCATCCCTGCTATCTCAACAATTTCTGTCTGCCTAGAAGCATGGCTTACCTCAGTTTCAAGTATCAATGATATGAGAAATGAAATCAGGAACACATGCAGGCAATTTTACTGCCTCATTAAACATGAAGTACATGAACAAACAAGTCATTAATACTGTCTGGTCCTTATCTTATGGGATCCATCCTCTTCCTTGTAATGTCAAGTTGAGTAAAGTTACCCCCCCCCCAACTAAAAGAAAACCAAACATATGGATTAAAGAAAGCGTCATTATAAAATAAGTCTAACTCTTTCCTCACTGTAAACTTAGATAGAATTGTTTTCAACTAATCCTGCGAAACTGACCAGTTCATTTTTCTTTCTTGGGAACGCTATGCAAGATTTAATCTAGTCGTCTTCCAAACAGCAAGAATTCAGAGTCAAGAGAAGTTATTTTTCTTATCACTGTTTATCACTCTTACATCTCAAAAGACCTCTAAAAAAACAACCAGCAAATAGCTTTCATAAATATTCCAATAAAATTATACTTGCTTCTATCTTCATTGTGAATAATGATGAAGTATTAATACATTTATCATTAACTCGCATGTGTATCTGTTTACCCAAAGGAAGGCGGAGGACACATCAGCATCAAAAATACAATAGGTGCAGATGAAAGACTGCTACGAATAACTGAAAATGAAGCACCTAAGCAGCTCAATCCCATTCATTTCAGTATAATTTAGCATACTCAACTTTCAAAGCAACTCTATGCATGTCTTATCAGATGTAAGCTCCATTATGTTCAATGAGGTTGACTCCCAGGAAAGTGTGTATAGGTGAGGCCCATATCCACGAATTTTCTTTCTGTAGATCTAGCTCAACATGGGTCCCCCAGACCCATGCTGGGACAGACTTGGCCCAAACCAAACCCTTCGAAGGTGAATGGAGCTATGCTCTGGTTGCCTATGGAGTGCTTTCTGTAAGCAAGCAGAGGTCACACGTTCTTGCCCTTAAAAGGCATAAAAATGTCACTTCTGGTTTCAGAGGGAAACCAGAAGAGACGTTTTCTAAACTGAAATAGCCATTCTGAAGCCTACAAAGGCTGTGAGCAGACATGTACGGCCTCTGTGGGCTTCAGAAAGCCCTATAGAGGTGACCAGAGCACAGCTCCAGTTGCCTTCAGAGGCTTTTTCTCTCCCTAGGAATAACTTCACTTAAAACACCACTTGCTTTATCAACAATTAAGATATCCAATATGCAGTCAAAAGTACAATTTGATTTACTGTGCTTATTACAAAACACAATTATTGGAAACTCTTCCCTGTCACTGTTTTCTCCAAGAACAACGGACCATTTTCAGAAGAACAGAAATCAGCATCATCCAAGATTGTTAAGGGCCTTTTCACCAAAACCGTAGAAAACTATAACATACATACCCTCAGAAAGATTTTCCTAAAAGAAATTTTAAAAGCCAATCCAACACTGATTTTCCAGCTGACCATTTTGTTATCCACAAGGGATTCTGGAAACAAATTCACATTAAGATATATGGGCTCTTTGGCTGTTTTGTATTTTATTCAAAATGTCTCAAATGGCTAGATCTGTAAACAAAACGTTTCACACTTTTGCCTCTCAAACTGAGTCATCAACCATTATCTCCCATTCCCAAACATATCAAGTCATTAAAGAAGGGGCTAAAGTCTATAATAAATCTGACTCAAAAGCGACAGAGGTTTTGTTGAAAAGTTTACCAAATGGTATTACTTCGCAGAAATTCCTTCAAGTAGCCTGTGAAAATGTCAGAAGAGACTCAACTCCAGAGGTCAAGTCTCTAGAGAGCACTGAGTTTTGGCCTGTGGGTCTTTTCACATGCTTTAATATTTGAAAATTTTTCCTTGCAGACACTGACTGATGCCCAGGGAATGCTAGGATTGTGGGAACTGGCAGTCCTAGTAACAACGACACACTGAATGGGAAACCAGGATACACAATACTTGCCTTTTGATTGCTTATGACGTAAGAGATGTAATTTCTTAGATAACACATGCATTCTTGCAAAGGGTCAAAATGATTTCACACATCACCCAATCTGAGTTTTTTTTCAAAACTCAGACACCGCTAAACAACATTTACAGCCCAATCCTAACCAACTTTCTAGTGCTGATGTAGTTTCAGTGCAGACCCGAGGTAAGGGAACAATCATTTCCTTAACCTGAAGAGGCCTCTGTGACTGTTCCCCCCCCCCGCTGCAGAATGCAGCACATGGCGCATTGGCATGGCTGCATCAATGCTGGAAAGTTAGTTAGGATTGCATGCTAAAAACACTGATGGCAACATATCCCATTCTTCCAGGATTTCATCATCTAGGATTAAAAAAAAGACTTTGGCTGCAATCCTAACCACACTTTCCTGAGAGTAAGCCCCACTGAACAAAATAGGACTGAATAGACCTGGTTAGGATTGTGGCCTTTGTTTTAGAAATTATAATGGGATATTTTCATGTCAAATTCTAGGAATTACAAAGTGTCAAGATGAATCTCAATTAACCTTTTATTTAACACCAAACTAATTAGTAATTTCTAGTCTAGTATTTATCTTTATAATTTAATGAATATTTATATTTCACTTGAGGCAGATTCTAGTCTCAAGAAACAACTGTGCTAGATATAGAAGAAACATCTGTTTCGTAGAACCCAACTGAATAGAAAGATAAAGGTCTGTTTTGATGATGCTTTGGTTAGGACAACCCTATGTTCAACAAGGGTGCTCCCCAGTTTCATTGTTACCATCTCCCTGTGGTGAAGGGAGAGGGGAAAGGACCCTTGCTTCCAATTTCAACTTCTGTAGAAACCCAAGAGCAAAATTCCACTTGAGGAGAACCTACAAAAGGAGAAGCCTCCCTCTGTGAAAAGGAACCCAAAAGAACTTCTGAAAAGCAATCTGTTTGCAGACTAGAGCTTCTTAGAGATGCTGATTGCCTGCAAATTGCACTAACCAGTATACGTAAAACACTTTTCAAATTAGCTGAGCGAGGATCTATGCAATTTTTTTAGAATCACATTTCATGTTCATGAAGTGGGGGGGGGGGGCGGGCAATTCCTTCCAGACTGGTTGAGATAACATGTCTTGGTGACCCAAAGGACTCAAACACATAAGCCAGAACTTCAAATTTATGAGACAGACTTGCAATTTACAAATCACTGAGAATCATGTGCATTTTGACTGTTCCAGACTGCTAAACATGGATTTGCATTCTTCAGCTATGAAGACCTGAAAACTGGGGATTTACAGGATTCTGAAAAAAAACGCATGTAGAGTGCACAAAGCTTCTCCGTGACCACATGAAGACCATGGGCTTTATACTCTCAATCCCAGTATTAGGAAAAAGGATTTCATGATTAAAATCCAAGATCATTACTCAAAGCTTTTTGATGAAAAAGTTTTCAGAGCCTTTTTTGGAAGGTTGATTTTGCCAACAGCTGGTTTGTGCTCACTGTGTACAAAAAAATGTTCAGATGCCAGAATTTTCCTGTAGCCTCCTAGTCCAGTTTTGAGTTGTGGTGGGCAGCTCCTAGTTTTGGTCTTCTCTGTCATTTAATACTGTTTCTTGAAACCATAAGGCAGTGGTTCCCAAACCTTTTTGACTGGTGGTTCCCTTGACCTACTGGGCAGTTGGTCCCCATTAGGGCTACAATCCTATACACTGTGTAGGGCAGTGGGTTTTTCATGAGGCTGTGCTGGCTGGTTTCTGCGGCTCTGTGGGGAGCCACAGCTCAAAGTGTTGGAACACCTACCATAAGGGGTAGAAAGATCTACCCCCTAATGTGAATTTTGTGTGTGTGTGACAGAATCAAGAAGGCTTTTCACTTCTGAATCCATGACCCTACTATCTAAGCAAAATATTAATTTTTAAACTGTCATTTTGAGTCTGAGAGGAGCAAATGGAGCCAAGAATGCTCAGAGTTAGTGCAACCATCTTATCAGCAAACTACATAGCCAAACAGAGGGAAGGGCAAAGCAGATATGAGTGATGTCACTAAGGCTGCCTACACGGCAACATCACCACTTCAATTTACTGTATTGCAAAAGAGAGATGCCAGGATTGAAGGAAGAGAGCGGCTTGTGGAGTTCCAAGGCAACTGCCTTCAGATAATCTTACTAGAAGTTTAAATGAAATTCACAGTATATTTATTAAATTTATACCCAGCTTTTCACAGCAAAAATTGGCTATCAAAACATGCTACAACAATTTCAATACAAAGAAGCATAAGGGATATGCAGATGTAAACGTACAGTAGTTTCTTTTGGCCCCACCAGCTGAGGAGATTGAGACTCCAGGTTCTTCCTTCCAGATTGGAAGGGGGTAGAAAAGAGCTGCAAGTGGACATAGGGGTTGGATGATGCTAAAAATGACCACCAACTACAAAAACAGTCCTTTCATTAACAGCAAAGCAAATTAGCAAGGGAGCACAGCTATCATATACCCTTGACAGAAGAATGATACACTCCTATCTGGGATGGTAATCCTCTTCCACCGACCGTGCAACTTCAGGAGGGATGTATTATTATTTTATTAATTTATACCCCGCCTTTTTGCCCAATGGGCACACAGGTACATACCGCCTTGTGTATGTACATGGAGCAGTGAGGGAGGAAGGGGACAACCACCTAGCCAACCAGATCAGCCAAATTAACCCTGGCAATCAATAGGGTGACAGACATCGCAGCCAGACCGCCCTCACATCCAGTAAAGCAAACTAAAACATTCACTTTGCCTCAGTTGTGCTCCTTCTACTCCTCTCTTTGTTGTGACCTATACCTATGCTTAAAAAAACAAACCAGCTAGTGACCTTTGAACATACAAGATAAGTGCTCACTTACTTGCCCCACAAAACATCCACTTGAGTATTACAACTACTGGAAAAAACATTGATCATGTCCACATGAAAAAGAAGCAATAGATTCTTGACACAGCTATTGGCACAAGGAGGATTCTTGTCAGAGTAGATCCTCAATGAAACAGAAGAACTAAAATCAAAACACAGCTGGACTACTTAATGCACAACGCCCCTGTTTTTTTTTTTTAATCAGGCCTATTGCTATTTGAGCCGCATACGATCAAACAAAAGAAAGCATTTTAACAGGCACATTCATATACATTTAACAAGGTGTTTCCTTTCAAACGGTTGATTCTCATCTTGGCGAATGTATTTCCCAATCCCAACAGCAGAATCAAGTCACAACAAGCAGAGGGTGAACCACCAAGTTCAAATCGCAAAAGAAGTTGCAACAAAAACATGCCCAAAATCTAGGCTGAAATTATTCTACGTGCAAGGTCTGGACAGCAAGGGTGACTAAAGGGGACCAACCCATCCAGCAACAAAGATACTTCTGTCCAGAGATCGGGAACCATGAATATAAAAGAGACATGTACCAGAATGTATTAGTGGTACATTTGCACCACACTGCTTTCAACAGTATGTACACATGGATCTTCTTGCACATGCCGATCTCCTTCTCTGAATCTGGACAATTACCCTCATGTGAAATTATTCTACCGTCATACAAGGCTCTTCTTCATAAAACTGGGCATTTTAAAATGCCAGGTATGAATTTATAATTTCAAAGTTTTATTTAAAGAATGTATCTCATAGGCAAGGAAAGCCACAGTACAGTACTACCACAGTGTAAATAAAACTGATTTGAGGTGGACCTTTTCTTCCTGCTTCTGTTCTTTGTTCCCATCCCCGTGCAAAGAGACCCAGCTAACAGCTTTGCTTTTCTTGCTCTTCCTCTGCTTCAGAGTGCAGGATTTAGTTTTTCCTTCTACTTGAGTGTTTCCCATTTCAAGAGAACTCTTAATTACCTCCCCCATAAGAAATAAATAAAAAAACACACAGAACCAAGTTTGGCTTGCAGACCCAAAACATCCTGATTATAAATCCTTTTCATCTGGCAGAAACAAACAACAAAAGAAGATGTGAAACTGACTAATATTCATTAAGTTTCATCGGGGTCCAGGAAAATAAGACTGGCAATTCCAAAACTTTATATATAGGCTGATGGGTTCTGAGCTGTCTGTGACAGATCAGGAGAGAGATCTTGGGGTGGTGGTGGACAGGTCGATGAAAGTGTCGACCCAATGTGCGGCGGCAGTGAAGAAGGCCAATTCTATGCTTGGGATCATTAGGAAGGGTATTGAGAACAAAACGGCTAGTATTATAATGCCGTTGTACAAATCGAAGGTAAGGCCACACCTGGAGTATTGTGTCCAGTTCTGGTCGCCGCATCCCAAAAAAGACATCGTGGAAATGGAAAAGGTGCAAAAGAGAGCGACTAAGATGATTACTGGGCTGGGGCACCTTCCTTATGAGGAAAGACTATGGCGTTTGGGCCTCTTCAGCCTAGAAAAGAGATGCCTGAGGGGGGACATGATTGAGACATACAAGATTATGCAGGGGATGGACAGAGTGGATAGAGAGATGCTCTTTACCCTCTCACACAACACCAGAACCAGGGGACATCCACTAAAATTGAGTGTTGGGAGAGTTAGAACAGACAAAAGAAAATATTTCTTTACTCAGCGTGTGGTTGGTCTGTGGAACTCCTTGCCACAGGATGTGGTGATGGCGTCTGGCCTGGACGCCTTTAAAAGGGGATTGGACAAGTTTCTGGAGGAAAAATCCATTACGGGTTATAAGCCATGATGTGTACATGTAACCTCCTGATTTTAGAAATGGGCTATGTCAGAATGCCAGATGCAAGGGAGGGCACCAGGATGAGGTCTCTTGTTATCTGGTGTGCTCCCTGGGGCATCTGGTGGCCGCTGTGAGATACAGGAAGCTGGACTAGATGGGCCAATGGCCTGATCCAGTGGGGCTGTTCTTATGTAGGGAAGCATGAACATTTTTAGAGATTGCCAGCACTCATCAGGAGATGTGCCAATTCCTTTATGCAAGTACTAGAGGAGCACTGCACCCATATACAAGCAAGCAGATACACAAAACTGTTGAGCACAGGGAATGTATGAAGCAAGTTTTGTTACAGAGATCAGTGCTGCTCAACTATTCAAATACTAAATTAAAAATCTATTGTGTGCAAAGCAATAATAAGTATCTGTCATGTCTTCTACTCACCATTTTTTCTTTCATTGAGGGGAGGCAAATACTGGTTGGGTTGCAAGGAGAGTTCCTGAAATTCATGGGCAACTGCTTCACTGTGAGGACTAGGTGCAAGGCCCGGCAGTGACCCTGAATCATCTTCTGGATCCACTGTCCCCGAGTGATCCATTGTGTTCAAGCAGCTGGAGACAGAGGGGGGAATAAGAGGAGGTTTAGTCACAGCGAGTGGACAAAACTGACCAAAAAAAAGTGTGTGCGTGTGTAAACACACGCACACACAGGTTTGCATTACATGCAGATATTAAACTGCAGATCAATGCAACACAAGCTCTTATAATTCCTAAAAAAACACTTCCACAACTATCACTGTGTTTTACAGGCTATTAAAATGCAACATCTGCATGTGGCCATCTAGACAGCTTTCCTTATTTGTTGGCAGTCTACAGTGACTGAATAGATGAGCCACAATCCATTCCTATACGTAACTAGAGACACACAGTCCAGATCGCTTAATGAAGATTTCGTTACTTCTTAACATAATTTAGCCACCCTGCTGTGCTCAAATCATCATGCACATTCCTTGGGATGAGTAAAAAAACCCTAAAATAAAATGGAAATAAAAATCACCCTAGTGAATGATTAACCACAGATCACAATGAGTGTCTGTTATGAGCCACATAGTACCAGAGTGAAGGAAAGGAGGAGACTTTTAGATTAATGCAGTGCACAGGATTTGCATACAAAACTTGGTTTTGCATATACTGCATATTACTGTATTCTGTTTGTATTTATTAGGAATCAAACTGCAGACACTGTGTTTTGACTAAAAATAAATCAAATCACTTTGTCATTAACAATCAGGACTGGGTGAATGCCACCATGTTTAACTACAGGACATCAGTATTTCTTCTTTACTGGCATGCCTCCTTCATAGTCAAGCGGGAGGACCACCTACAAACCTTATATGGACAGCTTAGTCTTGTTAGAACTTGAACTTCTTGGCTCCATTTAACGAATTTAAAACCAGCTATGGTTAAGACAGGCACCTAACTTTTCATTTGCTAAATGAAGATCACCACCCCCTCCTACAATTATGAGATTGTAGGTAATGTGTAGCTTGGCTCTCAGGAAAACAGGTTATTCCACAATCTGGCTCTTCAGATAGTAAGCGAAGACATCTCAACACTTATCTGCCAAATTAAGAAGTTACTACCATGAAGTCCATGTGACTTGAGGTCAATTTAAATACATTTCTCCTTGTGGGAAATACGAACTAACATTAATTAGCTATGTAGAGTAATACAACACGGAAAGAGCTGTGAAGGCAAGAGATGCACACTTCTCTATGTAAGGGTGTCCATCAGGGGCCACCAATGAACAAGTCTTATGGTATGGCTCATCATGTTACAGTAAGGAAATATACTTGAAAAATACTTGAAAAGCAAAATAATGTTGTCTGGATGGTCTCCGATGTAAGGCTGGAACCTTTACAGAGGAAATAATAATAATAATAATAATACAGGTATTTATATACCGCCTTTCTTGGTCGTCAGATTTCTCCTCAGACTTTATTCAAGGCAGTTTACATAGGTAGGCAATTTTTAAATCCCCATAGGGATTTTTACAATTTGAAAGAAGGTTTCTATCTTTCAAGAACCACAATGCTTCAGATGTTTCTTTCTGATCTGGTTTCACATTCTGGCCTCCATCCTCCCACGCTCAGAGCAGATGGAATAGCTCTGGCTCAGCTTGTCAGCTGCTTCAAGGTCACACGGTGCCGGTGGCCTCGAACTGGCGACCTGCGGATGTTATCTTCAGGCAAATGGAGACTCTACCCTCTAAGACCAGACCTCCTGCCCATGATAATGGTTTTAGTAATTTATATTTTAGTTGACACTAAAGAGGTGCAGGTCACAGATGACAGTGGGGCAAGCTTGCTCAACCTAGTAAAAATAGATCCTCCTCCTCTTTCACAACATGGGGCCTCTCTTACAGCTAATCCCAATCCCATCATCCAGGAATTTATGTCGATGGGCCTGTCACTTCTTGTTAGTAAAACAACTGCAAATGGAATAGCCACAGTCCCTTTCAAAGGGACCATCAGCTCTCCACCACCTTTTGCAGTTGTCCACAGACAAACGTGGAAAACTGGAATTAGGCTAGAGAGGCTACCAGCTAAGACTATTCTTCAATACAAAAATGGGTAGGAGTTATAACTTGGTGGCATAGCACCTGCTTTGTGTGCAGAAAGCCCAAGGTTCAAACCCTGGCATCTCCAGGCAGAATTTAGAAAGGGTCCTGGAATGCAGCCGGTAGTCAGTGTAGAAAAAACGGAGCTGCAAGAACCAAAGGTCTGACTCAGTGAAAAACAGCTTCATGTATTCATACTACATAGTAAAAACACAGAGACAAAGAAAAGAGCATGTAAATTATGTTCTTTTTCCACAATCTCTCTCCGTGCAACTTTTGTTTCCGAGATGCAGCTTTGTACCACATCAGCTACCCAGCTATCAAAAATAAGCAGCCACTGGTGTATTAATTGTGCGTTCACTAGAAAAACTTTGATGCCCACAGTGGAGCATTTGGGCTATACACTCTCTTTCATAACTTCCCTCAAACTGAGAGGCAAGCCTCTTAACATTCTTATATAATTTCTCAAAACTTGTGTTGATATGAGAGATAAAATAACGTGTTGCTTATGATAGATTCCGTGGGCGTCTCATTTGCAAAAGCTTTTCTCTTTGTATGGCTATGACTCACCTCCTCTTCTAAAGAGGCTCTTCCTTTCTTATGTGTCATTACCTTCTAATTCAGCAGTCAAATTGTTCTTTCTGACCTTGCACAGGCCACCCAGGTGTACCAGTAGTATTCAGTACAGGCTACCATGGCCATGATTTCACAAGGCCTATGATGGTACAAGCAGTACAAAAGGGGAGAAAAAAAGAACCCTAAGCACAATTCAAAAAAATGTTGGTTTTAGCCTTGCAAGCCCAGAAGTTAACCCAAGTACAAGGATTGCCTCCTCAGGTGTGTACCTGCCGAAGCAGTAATTTGCCCACAGAAGCCCTTCCCCAGATCCCCCAATTGCCAGAGGTACATGGATAGTGACTGTTAATTCACTGCAACAACCTGACATGACTGCTGTTCAAGGATGTTGTTACTTTAGGAAAGAGCATAGCTTAGTCTTACAAGCAGAAGGTTCCAGGTTTAAACCCTGACATCTCCAGCTGTGGCATGGAGAAGTCCCCTTGTAAATGCTGAAGAGCCATTTCTATGTTCATACAGATTGTAAAGTACTGTATAGTCAAGTCTAAGAATAAAATCCTAAACAGACAGTTAACTCTTGGGGAGAACAGATTTATATGATGTACCCCAAATTCTGCCAGGAGACAAAAAGATAACCCTAATTCTGTGGATCAGAAACATTTTGTTTATATTTGCTTAATGTATATGCTTTGTTCTATAACGACTGTGGGCATGGGGGTGTGGGGGAAGGAAGGATTTTAGAAAGTGCCATTTCTATGTTCTAGAGATGATGTTCTTTGTTGTAAATTATGTACAGTCAAATTCATGTCTCAGATGCAGGTTCAGCTAACCAGATTTATGTGCAGAAAAAAGTAACGTGAAAAGTAGCTTTTAGATCTAATTAAATTTACAACCGTATGCAATTGCTCATTGCTTAATAATCAGCTTTTAGAAAGCCTAGCTTGTCACACTCCTATCCCATTTTATGACATTATATGCTCCCCAAACTCCCACATGCTCATTAAAATAGGTACATCATTAGAAGAGTCTTTTCAGAGCAGAATTCAGATTAAAAATCTTGCGCAGATGCAAATTGCCATCTTAACAGCTTCAGTACCATTCTCATCAATAAAACAAATACCTTTAATTGCAAAAAGCACGTTTCTACTAAAAAAAATCAATGGCATTTACAAGTATACGTACTGCAAATCAAGAGCATAATAAGAGGTTAGTTCAAAATTTGCCTCCATTTGAAATCAAACTGTAGACAAAAACAAAATTAGAATGGTTAAAAAGGGGCAAATTAGCTAGAATGCATTTTGAAAAATGCCAAATCTCTTTATAAATGTAAGTTTGGAGTGGAGGAGCAATGTTAAATGTCAAAATATTAGGCATATAAATCAAGTTGGAACAGAACATGCAAATAAATCCTATTTGTTACCTTATACAAAAAAAGGATTATTTATTGAAATTCAACAACTAGAATATAGGGGTATGACACCTAGCAACAGTTTCTGTTGCTCTGAATCCTTATTACTATGGTGATATGAAATACAACAAGAACCATTAGCTGAAGAAAGCAAAATTTTATAAACATAGGCAATATTAGACAAAACAACTATCACCCTCTTTAGAAATTAACATTCAATTAGCAATGTTTAGAATAACACAAGTTGCAGCAGGGATGTGAAAATGGGGTGGCAAGAGCTGGCATCCACGATTAGTGTCATAAATCCCAAAACATGTCCTCTACATCAGAACTTGCCTTTTTTAAAAAAAGAAACCCAATACTCAATAATTATTATATATCAGATTTCCAATTATTCTGAATACAGTTGGAAACACACTACAAATTCTTAAGCAGCAGGTTCATTTAGTTAGGAGGGAGTCGCAAAGTTTTAAAAGTCGCTAGGCCTGCAAAGAGCTGAATTCATATTTTTAATTCCTTGACACCAGAATCAGACTTTTAGCCATGTGGGTATATTAGATACCTGGAATTTCTCTTGCCAAGCTCACACTCAGAAGAAAACTCTGACAATGTATGAAAAAATATCTGGAAAAATTAAAACCAACAGCAGTTAAAGACTGGGTGGGGCTTTCAAGTAAAGCATTTTCATTCAAAGCCTTTACTCCAAGACTTGCCAAACCAATACACTTATGGCCATCAATGTTCCATGAAGCTCAACCTTCCTTCCTATATGCCTGCCAAAAAGAATAGAAAAAGTCCTACAAATTCCAATTTTGCAACCTGAACAGAAGAATGCTAGTGAGAAACCTTGATGCACATGACATTTTTTTGTCCTGTTTTTAAAAAAAAATCTGAACTCCTGAAGTGGTTTACAATTAAGTTTCTGGTTAAGAAAAAAGGCAGGTAGAAATTTTTTTTTTTTTTAAGTATTTACCTTATAAACGTAGCCCGTAGGACAGACAGAGCACTCTGTACATCAAAAGACCTCTGCATAACCTGGGGGAAAGAGGACCCAGCAATTTTTTTTCCAGGATAGGCAGGAAGTGGGCAATAACAGAGAGGTGAGAGAAAAGGGATGGAGCTGGTGCCTTGCTTTGTTATAAAGCAAGAGTCACTGATTAATGAGCTCTTTCCAATGTAATGTTTGCTTAAAATGGTGGCACAATCTGTTCATTGTTCTGAGCCCAGAGTTTTAACTGCTAAATAACAAACGTTCTCCGACAACCAATGTTCCTTTTCCATGCTTTAGGTTCTTTATATTACCATACCATGTTTTCCTTATGCTGGTAGACATTTACTGAAGTATTTAACAAACAGTTAAATTCATCGGTGTGCTTAGCTACCAAGTTATTTCCATTTATGACCAACTTGCAGGTGCTGCTCTGTTTATTCATGTCCAGAAAGCCCTTGAATCAAACAAAGCAAGGAAAATGCTAGAATCAAACTACAGAGGAAGGAAATTCAGGTCCATTTCCTACATGTACAACAGGCTACTTTTCCAGCTGTTTTTTTTGAGGATATCTTCTATGAACAATAAAATTTATTCTAAAAGGAATGAACCCACCTTATCTGGACACTTTTTGTGTGTCCAGAGGTATAGGAAAACAAATATTTATCTGGAATGGAAACAACACAGCGGTGGCAATGAGAACACAACAAGCTCTGCCCAAGACTAGGAAGAGAAGGCAAGTGTTTGCTTTTAACACAGGGGCTTTAGAGGGTCTCCTCAGGCTCAGTTCTATGAAGACAGCTCCAGGGAAAGCTGCTGCCACTCCAGTTCCTCAGTTATAGCTAGGAAATGCCCAGCTTAGGCAGAGATGCTGCAGTAGTATCAATTTTTATCAGTATAGGGAGACTTACAAAAGAATCAGGTGTGGGCCAGGTGTGTCCTGAACAGGGGAGTGCAGTGGCAGTGAATGGTCCCCAAAACAGCTTCAGGGTGTGAAGCAAGTGCATGAGTTTGCTCCTTGCTCCTTCAACCCCACCATCACTACAGAGGCTTCTTACACTCAGGGATGTATGCTGCAAGCCCCCACAATGGCACGGGGAACAAAGGGGAAAAATAACCCCTCATAGTTTGTAGCAGAGGTTCCCAAATTTGGTGTCGCAATGCCCTGGCCCAGCTGGAACCAGTTGTTACCTCTTTAAGGGGTAATGACATGCGGTGTCATAGTGACAGCAGCAACAGAACTGCCAGGATTGCTCCATTGCCACAAAAAGGGGTTTTTTACGTACCTGGGGGTAGTGCCAGCAGTACTACCCCCAGGTACATGAAATTCACCTTTTTACACCACCACAGCATGATTCTGGAGGGGCTGTCACTGCTGCTGTTGCTACGTCACCACAAATACTTACAGTGCTCTCAGCTTCCGACTACAGTTTCGGAACTGCTGGTTTACAGCATCCTGGGAAGTGGACAGTGGCTTGGAGGACATATGCCTGCTCTCTGGTGTCAACATTTCCTGACAGTATACAGCAGTGCAGTCACACACGGCACTTGGTGCTCAGTGAATCTCAGGGGAGGGGGAGAGGAAAGGAAACAGGAGATCCTTAAAAACATCAACATGTTTTCCATACCTCACGGTCCTCCAACCTGTGGGGATCTACTCTGTCCTTTCCCCCCACTGTGGCTGTATAACACATCAGCAAGCTTTCCTAATCAAGGGACAGCTTCCAGAAAGATAGTGATGTGGCAGCATACATCTGATGAAGTGGACTTTTGTTTGCAAAGCTGAAGCTGAAATAAATGTTAGCCTTGAAAGTGCCATGGGACTCTTCATTTTTCCAATATAGGGAGTGATTAATACTTTAAAGACAATAGAACACACTTCCCACACATTTTAGCACTGTGTAACATTGCAATTACTGTCTGTTTGCAACAGATGCAAAGCCTAAAAATTAGCTGCCATGGAAACCAGTTTTATAACTTATTATAATACTTGCAGTTGCCAGTCAAAAATAGCAGTTTGGTGCAGTGGCAAACTATAGACCAGCGCTTCTCAAACTCCTACAAGGGAGTTGGGAGCACTGTAAGTATGTGCGGGGAAGGCAGCAACATAATCCCCAGGATTGTACGGCTGCTGGGGATGGGAGGGGGGATTTTGCACTTACCTCCAACCAACACTGCAGTCCTGAGTGGTCCAGGAGGTGCAGGGAGCCTTTCGCAGGGCTTCCCGTGTGTGCAAGTCTTTAAAAAAAGAATAAAGGGCACTTCCTGTTTCATCATGAAAACAAAAAGGGCCCTTTTTTTCCTTTTTTAAAAGACATTTGCAGGCAAGGGGAGCCCTGTGGAAGGCTACCCTCCAGAACTGCAGCGCTGGCTGCAGGTAAGTATGTGCAAAACCCCCCCTCCCATCCCTGGCAGCAACATGATTCTGGGAATCGCGTTGCTGTCTTCCCCTTTCCCACCCCATAGCAAGGACAGGTGCTTCCCCAGCTAGTGGGTCCGAACCACCAGTTTGGGAACTACTGCTATGGACATTTAACAATTAAATGCAAGTCGAATAAACAAGTGTCCTGAATCTCTTCCTCCTTTCCCCTAATGAGGGATGACATGCACCATTCATTTTCTCCAGTCACACACACAGATACAGAACTTCTACAACATTTATAGAGGAAGACTGATCATGGATACCACCTCGTCACCCCATCTTTTAGCATTTAACAGTATACCTATAATGGCATTGCTCCTTGTATACTCCAAGAAGTCTCCTGATTTTGCACTATCTTGCCATAGGCTCTGCCACACAGTCCTCCTCCCTTGAGGTTTCTTCAACCAAAAGCAAAAATCCAGATTCCATAATTGCTGCACTTCTATGTCTGCCATCATGACATGATGGAGTCTTGCGTGCTTAAGTTCAGTTCACAGCTGCTTGGACTTTGACACGTGAAACAGCCCTTCAAATCTTAAGATGCAGAACTGTCAATTAGAAAGTCCTTCCTAGCCAACTGGAAACAGTGCAAACACTCATGGGTCAAATAAGCACAAACTTAACTACATTTCCAAACTTCAGCATCGGTAAGCTTTAAAAAAAGGGGAAAGGGGAAAATTCTTCCCTACGCTTGATCTGAAACATCAACAGATTCAATCAAAATTCCCCTACTTGCAGAGGGGAGTCACCAGACAGGCACATGTATAGGTAAATGCATTGTAAATGCATTATATACCCATTGATGTATACTTTTGCTACTGAGAAACCAGGAATTGTAAAATTATTTTTGCTGTGCGTCTTTCTAGACTTGTGCTGCCTTTTAAAATTGCTGTATTTCTTTTTATTTTTTTTTAAACATGCCACCTTGTGGACCCATTCAAGAGGTCATCAAGACAACTTATAAAGACAGAGCCAGAACCTAAAATGATCATGGTTATCTCTTAAAACAAAGTAAAACAAGACAACAAGCAAATAAAAACTGTGCACAAAGCAGTGTGGAAAACACAGCACTTAAAATAAATTAGCCAACTATGCATCACTTAGAAGGCCAAATGGAATAAAAATATTTCAACAAGCCCTCCTGAAGACACACAACGTTGAGGCCAGTCTGGTTTCTCAGGAGAAGGAATTCCACCGCCAGGGAGCTGCCACTGAAAAGGCCCTGTTCCACCTCCCACCAAACAAACTTCTGATGGTGATAAGACACAAAGGACAACCTCTGATTATGAGCAGGTATGTGCAAAAAAAAGACATTCCTTCAAGTTTCACCTTGCCTTGAAAGCTAGGTTGAAACTCACAGGCACTTTCAAGTTTAGTGTGATGACTGCAAGGGCAAAGAGGGAATGACGATTATTCTTTATATCCTCTATTCTTTGACATATTCTCAGCTATTTATCACATTTCTAAGGTGCAGAGGCAAAGCCACAAAAAAGCAACAAGAAAGAGCAATATGGCTTGGTAAATTCCCGCTGAGGGTGATGATGATGATGCACCTTAAGGCTCAAATGGCTCAGGCCTGCACCTCTTGCCTGTTTTTGAAGTCATGTGTCACTCAAGGCAAAATTTGTGATTTTCCATGAAGCACAGAGCAGCACTGCTTCTTTTAGAACTGTGTCTATGGTAACAACAGAGCCTTGACAACAAGGGCATTTTTTTTCTAACATTTCTTTTCAGTGTTTGCTTACCTACTGTACACACTTTTGCAAAGAGATTAAAAGGTAAATTTGTTTTATGAGGGGGTGTGCTGGACGAATAACATAGTACAGGAGACCTTGGTAGAATGTCTCGAATTGCCATAGTTTATCATTTCAAATGCCTCTTTTCAGAACACAGACACCCCAGTTCCGCAGGCAGCAGGACATCAAGCAGATGAGGCTATCGGTTCTGGCAAATGTGGGTGGCAAAGACGCAGCCACACCAGCATTTCGACCATCTCTGGATGGAGAACAAAGTGGTTTGTTGTAATTCTTTTCTCATTTAGTTCAAGCCACCTCTGAAATGTCAGCTTCAAAAAAGTACATTTTGCAACAGACCAGAAGCCATGTACACATTTAGAAGCTCTAGAAATACTGTATGTATAAATTTCTTAAATATACCAATATTTTCAAAATTAATTTTCACACAGAAGTGGGAGTTCCCTAGTCAGACAGATGACATCGTGCTAGCTAAACAACAACAGTCGACAAACAAGCTCCATCAGGTAAAAATTATTTACGCATCAGACGCACACAGGTCCAGACATATATCATTTCCTTTTGTAATGTCTTCCTAGATTAAAAATATTTGTTACAATAAAAAAGGTCACTAAATAGTTAAATTCCATTTAAATTCAGTGAAACCAGAGTTTGACCTGCACATTTAGATAAAATTTGAAACTTATATGGTATGTTCATTTGATAGGCGTGGTAAATATATTGAAAGGCTCAAAACGAAAAACAGCTCAGGGAAAAGTTGCCATTTTGGAAAATGGTGGACTTCTTTCCATTTAGCTAGAAGCATCCACATCAGCAAAACTAACTGAGTTGAATGTTCTTGCACTCAAAAATGGTTAGATGTTCTTAGAATAATTATGGATAGGATTTTAAAACCTAGGAACTTTGGGAATCTTTCTGTACGTTTATCATGGCTAAAAAACTAACATACCCTGCAATTTTGACTTTTTATTCTACACACCCAGGTCAAATGTTAATTTAATTGGACTAACAAGCCAGATATTAATACAGATGGATGGCAGAACTTCAAAGGAGTTCATTCTTTTATCACACAGCTCATTAAAAAAAGATTGTTAAACTAGGCTTTTCCTAACCTGGTTGGCTTGGGCTGCACAGAATCCTTGCAAGGATAGTAATAAGTGGTAATTTATAACTAAGGGGACAAGACAGACCACAGTGTAAGTTACAACATGACCCCTGCTAGATGTGGTGTGCAGGTGGCTCATGCAAGCGGCCAAAGCCAAGGTCAACAAGGTTGATTGTACCCAGTCAATCCCTGATGCAGCAAGGGTCAATTGCTGCTGCTGTACCCCACCACTGTCCAGTAAGCCACGGCCCCTAGGGACACTTATTGGGCAATTGTGGGGAAACAGAGATAGCAGCAGACCAAATCCCTCTTCTCCCTACTTTCATTTTACAATATCCGGATGTCCCCATATATGCTAAGAGGCACTTTTTCAAGTGGGTGCTCCTTTTTTTAGCAAGGGGAAAGTAACTGGCCCACCTCACCCCAGCAGTGTCTGTTCTAGTGGCTGTCTGCTGGTGTTGTTTTGCATCTTTTAGATTGTGAGCCCCTTTGGGACAGGGAGCCATTAGTTATTTGATTTTTCTCTGTAAACCGCTTTGTGAACTTTTAGTTGAAAAGCGGTATATAACTACTGTTAATAATAATAATAATAATAATAATAATAATAATAATAATAATAATAATAATAGTCCAATCTCCTGATGCTACTTTGGGTGGTTAGGGAATTCAGGAGTTGAAAAACGGCGTTGGGGAAGAATGTGGGCAAATATGCGACTACTGTTTCCCACCACTAAGTCCAGCAAGCAAGAGAGGACTCAGGGTCCAATGGGGAGAGGGCTGACTAGGCTGCTTTTGGGAGCAGACAGCAGCAAGAAACACAAGTTCTCTTTCATTGCTGGACATCTTTGTTCCAGGCACTTTGGGAGGGATGTTGCATATGCACATACTTTCAAAAGCACTGGCTATAGATGTAATTGGGGGAGCCTTTGCAGGGCTTTCACCTCAAGGACCCCCAAACCCTATAGCTGTCACTAGTAGACAGCGCACAGAGGACAGTACTGTGGTTATCATGCCTACCGGTGCAACAGGGCTTAAGTCAAGTCTTGACTTAGTTCCAGAATTGATATTTAATGCCAACGCTAAAGTCTGAAACATGTGCAGAATATTATAAAGCCTCTGACAAACTACAGAGTGCCTTTCTTTCATTACTGAAATTTCTTCCTCCAGCCACCCATCAAGGATCCAAAGAACAGGTTTCCGGAACATAAAACTGCAACTTCAAGGAAGGTCTTGACCAATGAGCACCTCTCATTTGAGACATTTAAGTGCTCTTTTGGGTATTTTATTATGTATGTAGACAGGAAAGTTGCTAGTGTTTTCAGTCACTTTGGAGCCATTCATTTTTAAAAATATACGACACAATTTGTAAGTCATAATATTAAACTTTGAAGTATATTTTGAATATTATAGCATTACAGAAAATGGAAAATCATTGGCTGGCTTTTCCTAAAGGAAACTCACACAAATGTTCTTGTTTTAGGAAATCATCTAACTGGAGATTGAAAAATAATGCAGAATGTGGCCTTTATTTTGTGAGAGGCTTATTTGGGTTTCACAGTTTAGTCAAGCCCTATGGAACAGCACAACTGCAGCCTCCCAGTCCCCAACACACACAGACAGTTATTGGCATTATGCCCAGATTTAACCTGACTTTCAAAATACTCTGATAAACGGCTTGTTAGATGTCCAAATATAAATATATCCGAAGACACTGACTCCACATTCATTTGTGGAAACAGGATTATAAACACAAACACTAAGATACAAATTACTTGCTTTTGAACATGCTTTCTCTGTACGGGCACAACTTTCAATAGAATGTACAACTGTTCTATATTTTTAAAGTTTATCAAATCTTAGAAATTTGCCACTCCTTCCCTCCGGATACATTTCACAGGACCAGGATTTGCTCTGGTCCAATCCTATAAAAGACTGAGCCAGTCCCAGAGGCAGTCTCCTAAGAGGGAAGGAGCCCCCTTCAGGGGACGGCCCATTGATGAAACTGATAGAGAAGCCTGCCTCAGGTGGCAGATTGGCGGTGGGGGGGGGCTCATTGCCTTCATCCATCATTCCTCCTCTCCCCCGGAATTGAAAAGGAAGACGGGAACATAGCAGATGAGGAAACAAGGAGGGGGGAGAGTGGAAGACTAGAATGTGTCTGACACACTAGCTCACCACTCTCCACTCCTCCACATTTTGTCTTCCGCTATTTCCTGCCCTTTCCAAAATGCCCTCAAGATACTACCAGGGAGTCTGACAAATCCCTGCTTCTCCTTTGGAATACTGACTCAGGCATTGAACACAACACTTCCTAGGTGCATCACCAGCAAGTTTCAATCCACACTTTTCTGTGGTATTCCAGGCAGTTGTGGACACTGAGGTAGCAGACACAATTACAGAAAGCTGCAGTGTGAGCGTGGTTGAGCACACATTAGAACCTGTCTGAGCACCTCTCTCTGGGGACAAAGGTGGCAGAAATTATTGCCAGGAGGCTGGTAAAAGTGTTTCCATCTCAGCAGACCTTAGGAGGACGAGGCTTTGTTGACTAACAAGGTGGGGAATATTCTATGCAACCTGCTAGTCAAACTGCTATATGTTGCTCTGCTGCTGCAGATTTGTACATACACACATTAGTGGTTTAAATTCACATTGCTTGTAGCAGGCTGACTACCACGAGAGCTCTGTGAAGCCATTGCGGTGAGGTGTGAAGTTCAAAAATAAATTTCAAAGAACTGCAAGTAGCCATAGTGGCCCAATATAAAAGAAATTTTAAAAAAGTTACAATAGCATAAGGCTCATATTAGCACCAACTAAATGATTAACAGTTCCTAATAACAAAAATATTATGCTGTTTCTAAGTGAATACAGTATTTTTACCCTGGCGATACAAACCATTCCAGATTTTACAATGGTAAGGAATTGTTAAAAGGAGTTTAAATGATATTGCGTAACAACCAAGTTATTTTTGGCAATCCCTTGGGTTTCTGAGAGCTATCATACTTCAACTGATTGGGAAGAAGGAGAGAGGAAGAGACACTTGGACAAGGGCCAGAAGCCTGGTCCAATAGTACAAGCACACATTCTATTTAGCGGTGGCCTCGGTACTAACATCAAAGTATAAATACACTTTTAATTGAGCTATTAAAATTATGTTTGTGGGTGATGCTGTTTGTTGCCTGACACACTATTAAAACTGTATAAAACCAGAAACATTTATCTAAGAGAAACACACACACACACACACACACACACACACACACACACACACACACACACACACAACTTCATCAAACAACTATGAAAGCTTCCCAACTAGCCTTTCAAGTTCTAACCAAAAGGAACAGTTCTGCAGCTAGTGGTCTCAGGTTAAATGCCAATTTGTGCGTTTCATTTCTTTCCCATCCTTCTCAATAACTTGAATTCCAGACTGGCATGGGTGCTTAGGTAGGGGAAGTATCCAGTGTGTTGGTGTTTTATTTTCAGTTTGCCTCTTAACCTCTGTGCCAATCCTTCCTCCAATATGAACCCTCCTTTGTCATTTCATGCTTTATTTTCGCCTTTTATGTTCGTGTCCATCCTTTTAGTGAAAGAGAACACTTTTTACTCTAACTATTTTAATTAGCCGAGGCTCAGTTCACTCTAAAGGGAGACAGCTGCCTCACCTCCCCAGATCTCTGGCCTTCTTTACTGTCCAGATTTTAAGGAAACACCCAGGAGCTTGGGGGCTCTCCACCCAAGGGAGCATCATTCCGCCTGGTTATTTCACATCCTGGGTTGTGGCAGCAAAAACTACTGTTCCAGTTTAAACACAGTTTCAGGATAAGAAGGGCTGGAAGTGAGTGCCACCTGCCAGGGACATTAAACTACTTCCTTTAGCCTAATTACTAAAACCACATTTATAAATATTTGCTTTTGGGGAAGAATTGGTTATAAGAAAAGTAGATCTTATGCTTCTCTTAATACTTTTCTTAATGTATTTGCATAATTTCAGAACATTAAGAGAACCTCTTGCTCATATCACCCTTTTGTAAACAGAATGATAGTGTGAAATAAAACATACTCATTTTTCTTTATATAAATTCAAGTCACCACTACCTTGATCTTAAAAGCAATTGTTTAGAAGCAATCAAAAACTTCACTTTTTCATGCATTTCAGAACAATTTACTTCAGTGTCCTTCTGCTTAAAGCAAAAGCACAAATTTCACCACCTTTACAAAACAGTTTTTCCTCATTTACAGGCAATTCATAAATGGGTCAATTCATAAATTACATCTGTAGCACATTAGCCACTGAAAACTGCGTGTGTGCCATTCTTTGTGGGAAGAAGTTGTGGGACCTATGGCTCCCCTCATTGCAGCAATGTTAACAATGCTACTATCCATGTTGGCATACTTCAGTCTCGGAAGACTATGGTATCGCGCTCTGAATGGTGGTTAGTGTCCTCTCCAGTGCACGAAGCCTGGGTAAAGTAGATATGGAGGATAGACTGTTCCCATTCAGCAAATCCCCCCTCTCCACGACGCTGAAATGGTCCAATGGAAAGGCAGAAGCCAATATGGCTGGTTCCAGCGGCGTCACAGGAGTCGCCAGAACGTGACTGTGTTCAGCCATGAACTGCCTCAGGGACTCCGGCTCCGGATTTTGCCTCCAGGTTGACTACTGAAGCCTTTTCCATAACTGGATATGGCCACAAGGCAGTGGAGGTTTGGGATCAGAGTTTTCCTTCTCTCAGATGAGCTGCCTTCCCAGGCTGACGAGTCCCATCTACCTGGTGGCTGTTTAGTCACCTCTTACAACAAGTACAGCCAAACTGAGGGCCTATTCTTATCCCCCAGTCCCCAGGGGTGAACAATGCTACTACAACCTCACAAAAAGAGAGTCTTCCCTCTCTCTTAAGACAACTCACCCCCCATGTGGAACAGTGAACAAATGGCTCTGTCTTTGGTAGATATTATTCCACACCAAATCCTAAGACTAAGATCAAGAGTGTGATTTCAGGAAGTTAGGATCCTTAAAAGAAAAATTCAATGTGGTCACATGGTCACTTAAGAATTTATGTCAACCTTTCACTTGGGTAAAACTTTTTCCCAAAGATAAGATTGCCAGAAGAGTGTGATACTACTACTATACTTGAAAATATAACCATAGAACAGGTCAAGTACACTGGCATGCATCTAAAGATCAGATATGTGAGTGTAATGCATGCATGGAAGGGGCGGGGCTGTCAGTCTCCCCACCACTTCACAACCCCTTGTGACACATATCCTCCAGAAAAGCTGCTCTGGTGGGCCTCCCAACCCTTCAGAGCTGTTTTTAGGGAGGCTCATAGGTGGCAGGTTTGGTGGATACACCTACCCTTCCTTGCAAGCATCTTCTCCTCACTCAAAGAGTTCTCAAGATAACAACATAAACCAGCTACAATTAGGTTTGCCAGTTGTAGCATGTGATAGTTCCTACAAATGGCCCCTTTTAACTTTTTCCACAGGATTTGACAAACAGTATAAGACACTCTGATATTTAAATTCACTTACCTCTAACCACTGAAAACTGTGTCCCTTGTAGTTTGTTTCAATACATTCACTGTGAATCTGGAAAAAAAAATAAAATAAATCTCTGAAGTTACCTCGTATCATATATTTATTATATAAAGACATATTCCTAGATCCTGATCAAGAAAGGGCACAATCCTAACCCCTTATGTCAGTGCTTTCCAGTTCTGACATAAGGGCAATGTAGTTCTGAGGAAAGGGAACAAACATTCCCTTACTTTGAGGAGGCCTCTGTGAGTGACACCCAACTGCAGGATGCAGCACAGGTCCCATTGGCACCGCTATGCCAGTGCTGGAAAGCACTGACATAAGGGGTTAGGATTGCGCCCAAAGATGCCTTGTGTAGCTGGAGTGGATCCAGTTTCCTTTTTACAAACACAATGAAAAGATAAAACTGAAGGGACACAGCATTCATTTACAAACATTTGCACAACATATCATACAGCTAAACATTCAAATGCTTGAAATGAATATTCTGTTAACTGTACCGGACACTGCTATTAGCATTTACGTTTTGCTCCTGCTTTGCTATTTCTATGCAGAATTGAACCTAGAACATGCAATCCCTTCAGTGGGCATCACTTTTAAGATATTGAAAAAATGCCAAATAGAATCTTGATTTTACAATTAAAATATCTGGAACAAGATGGAGATAGTCAGTGTTCTCCAGTATGAATATAAATCCCACTTTTGGAAGGGAGGGGAGAGAATGCAGTCTGAAACAATGCTAAAACATGTGTACTGCACTTTTGCTAAGATAAATAATTGGGGCAGTGAACATTCAGAATTTAATTCAAACAGCCATTGTAATTACATTATAATACAAGGAAAACACAAGCACAACCAACATAACCCCCTTTTCCCCCCCACATCTAGCTTATATTCTACACAAGGAACCTTCTCTCAAATGCCAGTTTGAGAGAACGCAACATGGCGATGTACAAAAACCAGAGGAGTACAAACTGTATGCATTCTCATCCATGAAATGCACCCAGAAAACCTCTCCCTCTTATGGGACTGCTTTATGTCAAACTCTTCCCTTAATACACAAACTTTGTCCTGAATGTAAACCCAAGTCTCAAAGCGCTTCAGTGTATAGGAATTGCAAATGAATACAGATGGGGTCACCTGAGGACAGTTACTCGTTAGCTTCTAGCAACTTTTGTACTCTGACTATTTAACTGTTCTTAGTCCAAACACACAAACTACCAAACAATGTGTTTAAAGAATAGGGCATCTTCTATTCGTATGTACTTTTAAGCCTCATTTACATAAATAAAAGCTCTAACAACAGTAGAATACAACAGCTGACGCATAACTCTTGTCAAGAGCGTTTACACAACCATATACTTGGTTAAGTAAATATTACCACAATGACATCAGCATACATACAAATCCCAGCTTGTCAATGCCTGCAAAGGATTCCCTGTAGACACCAGTGTGTTCTTTCTGCTCCCCCCCCGCCCCGCCCAGGAAACAGATGAGAGGATGGCTATCCCCATACCCAGTCAAAGTGAAGGAACCTCCAGCAAACAGTCTTGTGCAGTCCACTGGATTTCCTTACACTCCATGCTGACAGGAGGAAGGTATCTTTTATTGATCCCTAGTGCACAGAGGTCCCCAGACAGAAGGATGACACTTCCCATAAGACTTTCCACAATCAGAACGCAGAACCCATCTTGCAATTAATTTTACAGAACAAAAATGGTCCCAATCAACAAAAAGACTGGATTCTCCAGCACCAGCTATGCTTGCTGCTGTGCACAATTCCCTGTTCCAACACTGGTGTCACTAGAGGGGTGCGGGCCACACCAGGTGACGCGCCCTGGGGGGAGGACGCGCCAATATCGCGGCTTTAGGAGCTACCGCATCATGCTACCCACTACCGCTACCCACATTTTCCTGAGAGTAAGCCCCATTGACCACTATGGGACTTACTTCAGAGTAGACATGCATAGGATTGGGCTCACAGACTGCAATTCTACCCACACTTTCCTGAGAGGAACCCCCATTGACCACTATGGGACTTACTTCTGAGTAGACATGCATAGGATTGGACTCACAGGCTGCAATCCTACCCACACTTTCCTGAGAGTAAGCCCCACTGACCACAATAGGACTTACTTCAGAATAGATTCACTTGGTGGAACAGGACTGGCTCCCCCTTATTTAATTATTTTAATTTAATTATTTATAATTATTTATTTTAATTTGCTTGATGATGTCACTTCTGGTCATGACACCACTTCCAATGGTTCCTGGACAGATTGTCATTCTAAAAAGTGGGTCCCAGTGCTAAAAGTTTGAGAACTGCTGCAATAAGGTGTTAGTAAGTAGACACAGGGTGTGTGTGTGTGAGACTCTACAAGTTTTCAAAATCACTAAAATCAGAGTTTGGAGGAATAAGACCATCATGTTATATATCAATGCGTAATTTCATGCAGAATGCAATGAAACAAACCACATTGAAATATCTGTGTTATAACAAAAGGTACAGCCATAAAACCGGTGGGGGGGCAATGGTACATCACCACACCCACCTGGGGCGTTGCCCCGCCCACTACATGGGGTCACGCGCAGGCCTCCCACACCGGGTGACTCGAATCCCAGTGACGCCACTGTGTTCCAAATTGGAAGTAGCTGGATCACTACCACATCCTTAACAAACCAATGGAAACTGCCTTAAACCAAATCAGGCCCTCAGTCTGACTAGCAGCAGCCTCTCTTACAGGTGGGAATTTGTCACCAGTTTTACAGATGGGAATTTTTCTGTCCTACCTGGAGATGCCAGATTGAACCAGGGATCTTCTGCATGCGAAGTATGCACTCTACCACAGAGTCACAGCTTTTTAACCAATACGAATAACACTATCCATTCATTCTATTATTACTACTTAAAGTTTGCTTTTCGGTCTTAGTCAACATGCAGAATTGAACAACCCTCAGTATATAACTATACTAGAATTCAAACCCTTTTTAAAAACACACATACACACCTATACACCACCTCCGCTTGAACTATCAAACTATGCTTTTTAGGGAGAAGCAGAGTTCCCTAAAACTAACAGCCTTTTCAAGTAAGAGTAAGAAATGTTTATTCTGAACTTAAAAACAACATATGGGAAAAACTGGAAGAGTCACAACATTTTATATAACCATTCTAGAACAAAATATATGGCCAGTCCAAGCAGGTAAGTCCTAGGCAGGAGGGCAAAGAGGGGGTTGAATGAGGCTGGGGGGGGGGAGAGAGTGGAATAGGGTGGCAATTGGATGGGCAGATTGGGTCCAGGAAGGGGTGGGCACACTGTATCCAAACTCTGTTCCTGAGTCTGATCCTCCTGCATATATCGACGCAGACTTGAGCCAGTGATATAGCTGGCACAGCTCCAGGTTGACTTGTTGCGGCTGCTGGGTCTTACTCCAGGGCAAGGGGACAAATACCACCTTATCCTGAGACCTCCAGCAGCCAAAAGTCCCCCACAGGTTGCAGCATAATCAGCACCACCACATAATCATGTGGAGATTTAGGGAGGACAGTTAAGAACATTAGTAATGCAATATGAAAATCTTGTTTGCACTGCTAAGTAAAAACCACAACATCCCACTGACCTTTATGAAAAGTATTCAGGCATAAGTGGTTTCGTAATTTTATGTTTCTGTTTAATATAAGTAAACAATACATTGTATTCTTCAATACAAGAACACATGTATAGGATATTTTTAATCAGCTGAATCTTGAAAATACCATGGGAACTTGAAAATTTCTATTTCAAGAACAGATGGCTTTTTGGCTTTTGGGAGGAAAACCTCCTCCAGTTGTCAACACAGTACATGATCAAGCCTATATCCCGGAGTGCAAATATTATCCATAACGAAAGCAAGAAACGCTATTCTGCAAAACGAACCCTGAATGCAAAGCTTGGTGAATTTCAAAAAAAGGAGCAAAAAGTAGGCTCAGCAAGTTTGCAAATGATACCAGGAACTACAAACAGCAAAGAAGATTAAAGACAACCTTAGACAGGCGCTACCAATGTAGCCAAAAAAAAGGCTAAAGCTCATGTGACTGCATTAACAAAAACACCCCTGCATTCAAGATACAAGGTGATGTTAATATCCTGCTCTGTTGGCACTAGTAAAGCCTGAAGCTCAGTCCTCACAGACACTAGCTGAGGTGTTAAAACATGCACCGCTTCAGACTGCAAGTGGGGGATCACAGGATTGAATGCCCCATGGGAGAAAAGAAAAAATAAAGCATGCCTCCACATGAAACACCAGCATGTCAGGGAGAAAACTAGGCTAGAACCCTTCAGCTGACATCTAGGAGCTTATGCTTAGGATCTTTCGTTTTTATTGAGAAGCGTTCTAGGCTATGAGCCTCCATCTGCAATCTGAAGTGGTACAGCCAAGGTACAGATTTACTACCAGATCTGTGAGAAGGTCTCAGCCATCACATGCTAAGGAGAATAACACTCTGGAAAGGATTTAGAGGACAGTGGCCAAGTAGGGGTTTGCAGACCTATAGGAGCATCATTTGACACAGCCAGAAAGTCAGCTCACCTAAAAAAGGGTATCAGTGGAGGAAGCGTTTTTGCATACATTTCTAACACTATTACAATCACTTTGCTCAAAACAAAAAGAAAAAACCAACTTTACAGAGATCAAGCACTCTAACGATATACATACCCCTCTACTCCACCCCCCCAGGACATGAGCGGCCATTGAGTATTATTATTATTATTTTATTAATTTATATCCCGCCTTTTTGCCCTATGGGCACACAAGGCGGCCTATAACAATTAGCTCCAACAAATACAAAATTAACAATTAACAATTAAAAACAATAATTAAACATAAACAAAAATAACAATTTACAAATAATTAAAAATCTAAAACAAACCCCGTGGATTCTCATATAAAAAAGCAAGAAAGCCAGCCAGCCTGTCAACAATTAAAAGCTTTTTTGAGTACAGTATTTTAAATGAGAAATGGCTAATGGGTAACCCATGGGCCAGGTCTGGAACCTTTAACAATATACCTGGCTCCTGAGAGCCTTACCAAGTACTAATTGTAATATGGTAAAAAGTTCAGACAGTCAAAACTTTCCAACAACAACAACAACAACAAAAGCTTCTGTTTTTGGTAATGCCTTTTTTATTTTATGGACCTTTCCTGGATTATATAAAAAGGAAGCCTCCTCTGTATCCTATCTTCCCTCCCGGGCCTGAACACCTTGCATGGGACTGCTCAAACCTGCTCCAGCAATTTAGCTGGTTTAGGTCCAGGTAGCCCCATTGGGCAGGCTGAAGCATTACTTGGAATAAGGGGGAAAACATCCCCTTATCCCAAGATGACCTTCAGTCTGCTCTTTACCTGTGCAGGATACAGCATGGTGGCACCAGCACAGGTTAGGATTGGGCTACCCACTGATTTTAGTCCACCACCACCTCATAGCTGAAAGCCTGGGGCAGCACACCGCATGTGGTCAAACTTGTAGTCAATATACATATCGACTACAATATCTTGTTGTTGGCATCCTTCAGTCTCGGAAGACTATGGTATCGCGCTCTGAATAGTGTTCTGGAACAGAGTGTCCTCTCCAGTGCGAGAAGCCTGGGTAAAGTAGATATGAAGGATAGACTGTTTCCCAATATACACAACATACATATACATACTACAATATACACAACATACATATACATCTCAGGAGCTGTCCTAAATTGTTACAACTGTAATAAAGGCAACATGCAATGCTGCAATCAGGTTTAACATTTTGTTTTGACACCATATGTAAAATTGCATTCATTTTCAACAGAGAGCACCAATACATTAGAGTCCCTTTTACTGCAAACTAATCTGTAGGGTCAAGGTCAAGAACAGATTTCCTTTCCCCTTTTGTAAAAATAGGGATTATAGTGACCTATCTCACATAGATGTTGTGATAATCAGTAAAGTCAGGATTATAAAATTCAGAGCCTTATTTGCTATGCGTTATGATCAAGGTCAAGTTATGATCTAGTATGGAATAGTGGCTAAGAGGACAAGATGTGATCTACAAGGCTATCAACTCAAATTCTATTTGAGGGAGAAGGTCACATGAGAAGGTCCCAGGTTTGATCTTTGACATCTCTAGGTAGGGCAAATAAAGATCCTGCTGCCAGTCAATGTCAACAATACAAAGCTAGATAGATCAATAGTCTGACACTGTATAAAGGAAGCTTCCTATGCACCCATCTCAAGCATGAACTCAATATGCCAATAATTCCCAAACTTTTTTGACTGGCAGCTCCCTTGACCTACTGGGCCATTGCATGCAGCTCCCCATTAAGACTACAATCCTATATATTGTACAGGGGAGCAGGATTTTGGAAGGATTCCACAGCTCCCCAGCTGGTTTTCATGGGTCCCCGGGAAGCCATGCAGCAAAATTTGGGCACTGAAACAAGTGCACAAGTGGTAGGTATCTTCATAATGAGTCTATTGCTTTTATTGCACTTTTAAAAAAGTTTTGTAACCAATATTGAGCTTCCAGAGAGGGCACACAGAAGTTTTTATACAAACAATTCATTTTATTAGATCAGTGAAACTTTTATGTTTTGAACTTCTCCTTTTAGATTGTTTTAGCTATATTTTATATTTAATTTCAACCTCTGGAAGTTAGTGGTAGACAGGGGGCCTGCTGTGCTGAGGTCCATGAACAAGAACTGAACAACTAAGTGCTGTTAACGCCTTGGATGCCCTTCAGGGAGAAAGGTGGATTACAAATCCAATAAATAATAATATATACAGGCGTGCACCGCTTAACAACCATTTGCTTAATGACAGACCGCATATATGACAGAGATCAAAGCACAATAAAGACGCTCTTAAGGAGGCAACTGTGTCTCCCATAGCCTGCAACAGAGTTTGTTTACACAACAAAGCTCTTAATGCAAAGAAGAGGCAATCTATTGCCAGTAGCTTGTGCAGCCAGCTAGTGTCTGCACACAACAAAGGCACTAGACTGGACTGAAAGTTCACTTAATGACCTAATCGCACAACAACAGGAATCAGAGAACGTATTGGCATCGTTAAGTGGCACACACCTGTATAATTATCATTATAGGGAAGGACCTATTATTATTATTATTATGAGATTTTTGCACATTCAGGTAGGTGTTACTGACTGGTTTGTTTTATCCAGACATTGAGTCCTTCCCAAGGACCTATAATAATAACAGCAGTATTATCATTATTGATGATAATTAATGTTATTTCTATTGAACAAAAAGTAGTTTATTATTATTATTGTGTTATTAATGCTGCCACCTGAGCTCTCTCTCATATGTTCTCTCACTCAGTCTCTCACTAACAGTCAATAATAATAATAATAATAATAAACTGCTTTGTGAGCTTTTTTGTTCAATAGAAATAACACTAATATTAATTATCATCAATAATGTTAATAATGCTGTATTATTATTGTTATAATAATGTTATTAATGCTGCCACCTGAGCTCACTCGCACTCTCACTCACACTCACTGTCTCTCACTCACTCACACTGACTTACACTCATACTTACACTCACACACACTGACACACACACTCTTATAATGTCACTCACTCACACTGTCTCTCACTCACACACTCACTTTGACTTACACTCACACTGTCTCACTCACTCACACTGACTTACACTCACACACTCTTACACTGTCTCTCACTCACACTGACTCACACCCACACTCTTACACTGTCACTCACTCACACACTCAGTGTCCCTGGCAGTGAATCTTTGCTGCAGCCACTGCTGGGGCGGGGCAAGACGGAAGCCCCGCCCCTTCGAGACCCTGCGCTCGCAGCCGCGGTCAGTCGCCGCCCAGACAAGCCGGGCAGCGGCGGCTGGCAGGCGGGACGGCCAGCCGGCGAGGCTCCCCCTGTCACCTCGAGCAGGCCCGGCGGGGTGGAAGGGCCCCTCCCCGGGGCAGCCCCCGCCCCGCGTCCTTCCTCCACACGCGCCCAGCGTCCGCCCCTCACTCACTCACCCTCTCTGGCCGCCGCTCTCGCGGACATGTCCTCTCGCGAGCTTTGGCGGCGAGACTTGGACAGTCCCGTTCGTTTCTGTGCGGGGGGGCGGAGGCGGGAGAAGTTAAGGGGAACGCATGCGCACGCGCACCACGCCGAGAGGAGGCGGTCCTCCCTTCCCGCGCGCGCCAGGCCCCCTCAGGCGAGCAAAGGTGCGAAGGCGCGTGCGCACAAGAGAGCGCGCGCCAAACCGTTGGTCTGCTCGCCTCTTTCTCCCTCATCCCCGCAGGCGCGCGCGCGTGCTCTGAAAGGATTGCCTTAGCCTCCCTCATCCGGGTATTTTTTGTTTGGTCCCCCTCAGGTTCACTCAGCCTTTTCTGGAGGGCAGCAGAGCCAAGTTGGCCTGAGTTGGTCTCCTCACTTGACCACTGTGGAAGCACATGGAACTAAGCACACAAACACATGAATAAATAAATAAACAAATACATACACACACAAATAAATACCCCCCACTGTTATACCCAAAGGCACAAAGGGGTCTTGAGGGCGCCTTCAGGGCTGGCTAGGAGGCTGAAGAGACCTTCCAGCCCCTGAGGCGACACGTTGGGTCCTCCCAGAGCCTAAACCAGCCTCTTCCCTGAAAAGGAGAAGGGAGAGGGGAGGCAGAGCTGAAGAGGAAGTGTGGAGGAGGGGACAGGAAGCGTGGAGGAAGCAGGGAGTAGAGGACATTGGTGGGGTGTGATGTCAAAGGAAGGGGGGACAAAGTCAAAGGGAAGTGTGGAGGCGAGGAGAGGAAGTGTGGAGGAGAAGATATTGGTGGGGCACGATGTCAAAGGAAGGGGGGACAAAGCCAAAGGGAAGTGTGGAGGGGAGGAGAGGAAGCGTGGAGGAAGTGTGGAGGAGAGGACATTGGTGGGGTGCAACGTCAAAGGAACGGGGGACAAAGCCAAAGGCAAGTGTGGAGGAGAGGACATTGGTGGGGTGCGATGTCAAAGGAAGAGGGGGACAAAGCCAAAGGGAAGTGTGGAGGAGAGGAGGGAAGTGTGAAGCAGAGGACACTGGCAGAGTGGAATGTCAAAGGAAGGAGGGGACAAAGCTGAAGAGGGAGTGTGGAAGAGAGAAGAGGGAGTATGAAGCAGAGGACACTGGTGGGGTGGAATGCCCTTTCCTGCTTCCTCCCTGTTCAAGATAAGAAACAAGACTGGGGTGCAAGATAAGGGATGGGGTGCTGGGCAGTCTTTGGCAAGGAGCAGAAAATGTGCTTGTTCCTTTTACTGTCTAATTTGCAAGCTTATTTTTGCAAGCCTAATTAGATCTGGTGGGGCAAAGCACTCATGTAACATTTCCCTGTTCCAAGCTTAGGGTTGCTTTTTTCTCAGCTCTAATAACCAGCCTTTTATCTTGATTTGACTTGGGGTCACTGGAACTTTCTGATTGCATGGTTCCTTTGAAGAAGCCTGCTTTGGTTGTGCAACAACGTCAGATTGTTTTTCTTATGATTATTACTGGAAAAAGACAATGGTACGGGACTTAAAGGAGAATCAATTGTAAGACTTTTGTTTACAGGAATGTTAAACTGATCTGGCCTGGTTCCTCTGGGCATTCTTGCAAATCTCCATGCATAGTTTGTCAGCACCCTAATGCTATATTCAATGGCATTTTCTGTTGGGAACAGGCTGCACTGTGGTCTGACATAGAGAGGCATGTTGGAATCCTATATATCCATGAGTTGTGGATACCGCTTGAGAAGGACCTGTTCATATAAAGAGGAGATGAAGAGCATAGGGAGCAAGAATGGGAGGAGCAGAGGCTGGCACATCACTGGGTAAGGAGGGGGATCATTTGGCATGTCACCTCTGGGACCAGGAGCTGCTGGGCGCCAGCCTTTCATCCAACAATTGTTAAATGACTCAAGGGAAAGAAAAAAGGACCATCTGTAGCAGGGGTAACCGAACTCACCTAAGAACCACATATGATAAACTTCAGATGTTTGAGAGCTGCAATGTTTAAGAAGCATTTAAATTCTTAAATATATTTACTCAGCAGGAACACTAAACGTCTTAACATTAAATCCAGTGGATGCTCAGTTTATAGCTGGTATAAAATTATATACCCGGTAAATCATTGTAAAGCTTGAAAAGCTTTTATTTACCTATTAATTGTGATGCAGAAAGGAGCTCAGCCAACATATCTCTGCAAGCTGCACATTGTGTCAAAGAGCTGCATGTAGCTTGTGAACCGCAGTTTGGCCACCTCCGGTCTTCTGGTAAGCTTCCCCATCATCATCATTGTCAAGAGTATTTATAACCCGCTTTTCAACAACAAAAAAGTTCACAAAGCAGTTTACAGACAGAGAGTGCAATCCTAACCAGGTCTGTTCAGAAGCAAGTCCTATTTTGTTCAATGGGGCTTACTCTCAGGAAAGTGTGGTTAGGATTGCAGCCAGAATCAAATAACTGAACAGCTCCCCTGCCCCAAAAGGGCTCACAATTTAAAAAGCTCTGGGCTCCTGGTTGGTTTATGAGGAGGTGAGGGAGAGCAGGTGGGACTCCTCCTTAGTGCTGCAACCCATAACTATAGTGGCAGCTGTGACGAAGGACTGTCACTGCGCACGCTGGCTATTCCTAAGCACCATTGGGGGGGGGGAATAGCTGGCATGCCCATGTGTGATTCCAAGGCATGGAAGAATGCACCATTAGGGAACCTTAGCCCCGGAGCCCCCCAAAAGCTGGAGCCACTACTGTGTTTCATAAAAGCTTGTAAAAGAGCGTGCCCCTTGAGAAAGAAGATAGCAGTGAGATATATAAACCTGCAGAGATCTAGGATAATAGCAAGAAAGAAAAAAAGCTCAAGTCTTTGGGACTCGGCTGCTACAGAAATACAACACTGGTGCCAAAATGTGTGTTGCGTTTTTTTTTAAAGACAGTTTTATATCCTCTTTCTTGGGGATTTGCAAAAAGGAGAGAACAATCAGTTCCAACAAAGTGAAAAACAGCACGATTGCCCTCATACAAAATGAAGGCCCGTTGACCCTGTGGATGTACAGAGCTCTTGCACTTTTTAAAAATCTTGCGCTGTTGCTCTATCTGCGCAACAGTTCCTCCCTGGTGGGTTTGAGTGTATGTCATACACACTGTCTTGTCAGTCTGATGTGTTCTGCAGATGAACTAGAGCTTTGATTATCTGAGTGGCGATCAGTCAGGATGTACATAGTGGGCCCAGCCAAGATTTTTGTGTTAGACATGACAGGTTGACATTGTTCAGGAGACATGAGTTTTTATCAAGTCTTCTTAGCCTGCCATGAACTATTAATAGCTAACATATTTTTCTCCACTCTGACACCGCCACCAAGGCTGTGGAGGAATTTGAAAGTGTCAGATGGGAGGTATGGGTAAGTTTTCCAGGCTTTTTTTTTCCAGGCTCTTTAACGCCACTACGTTAAGAGATTACTAGGGTTACCAACTCTGACAACCCAATCCTGAATTCTGCATGCCGGCTTACAGTGTGGGAGCTAGTCCAGCGCAAGCTCATGCTGGGCCACTGCCGGTGGGAGGATGGCAGTCTGCCACTTGGTGGTCGCTTGGACCACCTGGCGGTAGAGAGGTAAGTGGGGGAGTGGGGGGGAGGTGGGTAGGAGGTGTTCCGGGCTGGGAAGGCAGGGAGGAGGTGTGGCAGGGGGAGGGAGGAGTGGAGCCGAGCTCCACTGGATCCAGAGCCCTGTGTCAAGCCTCTTGGCTCAACACAGAACTCTTACTCTTACTGTTACAGAACTCTTACTGTTACTCTTAGCCTGCGTGAAAGCGGGTGCAGAATCAAGTAGCCCCATTGCAGGGCTACTTTTCTTATGCAGGGGAGGGGACAAATGTCCCCCTCTTCCAAGGAGGCGGTGACAGCTGCCCAGGTTGTGAACAAGAGCACCATCGTGTACCCCTTCAGGTACCAGGAGATTGTGTCCCAGTCCTGGTCAGGTTCTAGGTAATTCTGCTAAAATAGCTTTCACTAATGCCAGGCTTCAGGCTAACTTTATCTGCTCTCTCTAAGACTATTTGACTACAGTGAACAGTGCTGGGAGGGTGTGACGGGGGTGAGGGGTGGGTGACACCAGGGATGTGATGGGCAGATAGGGTCCTGGGAGTGGGACAGGATCACTGGCCTAGATAACGCTGACAAACAAATATACTTGTGTGCTTCCTCATGCCCACTAGTCAGTTGCTCTTCACGAACGTCACCTGGAAAGCAGACAGTGGTCTTTACGCATAAGCTTTCTGTGCTGGTAATTTGAGTCAGCACTTGTGTCTATGAAAACGGCACTGGTAATGTAAGCTAAGCACAACCCTGCTTTATATATAGAAGTGGTTTTGTTTTATTTGCAGACCATAGCAAGAATAGTTGGCTGTTGATAACCTGCACAGTGGAACATGGTTTCTCCTTGGTTTGGGGAGATGACTCGTTGCCTTCAAGCCTACCTGTCTCTTGGTCAAAAGTATTGCTCATTAAAAAAAAAACAAGTTTTGGGTATATCAATTTTCTTGCAGAACTTTTCTTCTCCTCTGTCCCCACCAGAAGGCACTGGGAAGCAGGCAGAAGCTGCAGACTGTCCTCCTTCTTCCCTGGTGCTATTTAACAATTCCTGGATGCAGGGCTGGTCCAAAAGTTCCTGAGGTGACCTGCTAAATGCTACCCTTTCTTACCTCCCCCCTTTTTTGCTACCAGCCTGGGACTGCAAATCTCTATACAACCATCTGTGTCTTCACGCATGGCAGGCCATAATTCACAGCTAGCTGGCCCTATTCAGTTAGGTGAGCCACCCGTTGCACAAGCCTGACCTCCAACAAAGCTCTATGAATGTTTTTGCCTTTTCAGTGGTGTACAGGCTGTTCTCTATGAGCCAGGACTGACCACTGCAAAAGGTAAAACAAGAGAGGGTAGGAAATTAAAGGATTCAGTTCTCCTTTTGGATTTGCCCCTCACAGCTATTTTCCCTCCCGAAACCATCTCTTGTAATCTCTCTAAAACCACCATTTCAACACAAAGATCAGATGAAAAGCATCTTCATGTTTTTCCGACACTAGCAGCTCATTTTAATTAAAAGCAAAAAGTCCTTGAACGCAAGCACTATTTAAACAAGGCAACCTATTTTACACATTTAGGATCTGAGAATTGGGGTCATTACAGCATGTTATAAAAATCCACAGAAATATTCTGCCAGTAATATATCTTAGCCACAGCAGGATCAGCTTCAAACTCTCAAGTTTACAGTTTTGTTTGATTTCCATAGAAGCCAAAATATTTCTCGGGAATTCAATGTTTTTGCAGAAAAAAAAAGTTCTGTCATCCCACTTTATTGTCTACTTCAGTGGATCCAAGAATTAGACATTCAGCGATGGCCTCCCAGACAATTTCTAGTATTTATGTCTTGAACTTTATGCTGCAAACCAGTAAGGAAATTCTTGATACATTTCCGCTCTTAGCATACACCTGTGTTTCTAGGCTCGGGAGTTAGGGCCATTTTGGACAGATGGGAAACCCTTTTTCTCCTGCTTTTAAGTTTTTTCACAGGTGGATGGGCAAGAAAGGTTAGTGTCAGACCATTTTGGGGCCCCAGCATCAGATTCCCCATCCCCCAATGGTTGATAGTCTTATTTCATCTCCATGGCCCCAACGTCTAAACTTAAATCCATGAATACATTCAAGGGTTGGACTAGATGACCTATTAGACCCCTTCCAACTCTATGATTCTATGACATTCAAACTGGCAATCCTATCTAGACTGCAGTGCTTAGACCTAGGGCACTAGTTCCCAAACTGTAAGTCATGGCTCCCCAGGGAGCTATGGAAACCAGCCAGGGGAGCTGCGGAATCCTTGTGAAAAACATGCTGCCCTATACAATGCATAGGATTGGAGCCCTAATGGAGAGCTACGGCCCATGGCCCAGCAGATCATGGGAGCCACCTGTTGAGAAAAGTTTGGGAACCACTGACCCAGGGTAAGCAAAGTAAGCTCATCCAAAAATCTGCTGCCCACCTGGCTACACCCTGGGAGATCTGCAACAGGCCCCTTTGAAAAAGCCAGCTCTTTCCCATCCCAACTTATACAACTCCCATCCCAAGCCTGGCCTTGCACCTTAGCATCACTTGCCTTGCCACGGAGGTCCTATTGACTGAATCGAGTGTGCTTAGAGGTTTTGTGGGAGGAGGGAACTCCCCCCACCCATGCATCTCTTGCAGGCAATTCCAGCTACCCAAAGAATCTACAGCTGTTCACGCGATGATTTTACAGTCATCTGCGCACTCCCTAGCAAGGAACGGTTTATCTTGAAGGTGCTTGAAGTGAGTGGCTCTGAACTGAGGACAGGAACTATCTTTGAAGCTGGCGGACTTCGGAACAAACAGTAACTAACTGGAATGAACGTTCATTTATTAAGCACCTCTTACGTTTTGCCTTAAGGTTACTGCAGTCATCCAGTTTAGTGGCGGCTCCTATCCATCATTTGGGTAATTAAAACCACCTGGCAGTGCAGTCCTAGGCATGCCTGCTCAAAAGTAAGCCCCATTGTGTTTAATGGAATTAAACTTCCAGGCAAAGTGTGTATTGAGCGGCAGCCTAAAAAGTCGCACTATTAATAATAGGGTACAATTGAATTGAATTTGGCTATGAATAAAATAAGTGCTCTGAAGCCCACATCCCTTCGACTTTCAAAGATGTGGCATGTGCGTGTCACATGCTATGGCACACGTGTGTCGTAGAAGGCATCAAATTGGAAGAGACATTCCCTCTTGCATGAGAGAGAAAGGCGGAAATCTCATAAAAACTGCTGTTAGCAAGTATCCTCTGAATATTTGTTGGTGGCACCTCATTTTTTGCAATAATGATGGACATAGGTTGTCCCATTTTCAACATTTCTCCTTCCTTAAAGCTACAAAAGCTTCACAGGTGACAGGAAGAAGATCAGCCTTAAAAGATCACACCTAGTCCAGAACTTTGATTCCTACAGTGGCCAACCAGATCTGGGGATGGAGCTGTAGCTGTAGCTCAGTTAAAGCATCAGCTTCATCTAAGAATAGGGACTGGAGGCCTTTTATAGCTCTTTCTCATCTCTTCCCACCCCCATTAGGCAAAATTAGGCTGTAGCTGCTAATTTAAGGTTCATCGCACCACTTATGTGTTACATAATTTCCAAGACAAACAGAGAGGGGGAAGGAAAAAATAAAATCTTTCCCTGTGCTAAATAAAACATTCAGGGGGGAAAAAAATTCCACTTGTGGATGACCAAAGAGTTCCAGCAATGAATTTATTCACAGGTATTAAGTCCAACCTGCCTTGAACGTGAGGCACCAAGAAGTGACATGTTCAATCTGGTCTGATCTGATGGCAAATAATTCATTCCAAAGCCTCATTAAGAAGCTTCTCAGATAGCTACACTAAGACCCAACCAAACCTTCTCAGGGCAATGTACTGTTTTAGAGGGCATCGTCATGTTTTGAAAAAGGGCATCGTGGAGCAGGACTGTAACATTTCAAGACACAGGTGGGGAGATGGGGGGTTTAAAATGTTTCCTCGCATTAAAAAAATAAATCTGTCCATCCCACGGTGTAGAAAACTAGCAGGTCAGCAAGAAGGCTATGCCAGAGCACATCTCCTATTTGTGCCAACTCTCCACTGACGAGTGCCAAGGTCAGGTTTGTAGAGATCCTTGGCTAAGGTTGGCCCCTCAACACAGCAGTGGCTGTGTGGCCGTCATCTTTGTCAGCTCATAATGTAATGCTCCCACTGTTGAGGCACTGGAAATGAGTAACAGATAGAAAACAAAATGGCAGCTACCAGTGTGGCTGTTGAAGAGCACTTCAGGCCACTATCATAGCTAAATTAAGTTCCCAACAAAGGTTTCAGAGAGGCTATCCTTGGAGATGGCAGCAGCAGTCTACAGCAGTTCTTGGAGGCTGTCATCTTTTTTTCACAAGGGTTTCGGGGGTTGGTGGTGGGTCCTTAGCCAGTGTCCTAGCTGGTCAACCTCCACCTCTGGCCCAGCCACAGCCAGGGAGCTTTTGACACAGAGAAGCATTCAGACATGCACCCCCTTCACCCGTATACTGAAATGGAACAGCTCCAAGAGAAGTCTCACATTTCCAAACACACAGGTCCATCTGAAGGCATTATGGCAATTCATTAAGGCGCTCCGACTCTATACCTTCAAAGGAGTGAATGCAAGTCATCACCTCTTGGTTTTCCCTTGAGAAACAGCTTCTGCACAGGGCAAATGAATGAATTCATAGAGCTGCTTGGCATTGGCCGTGTTGCCTAGAAGTTCAGCAAGTTTGTCCTGTGAAAGGGCAACAAGGTCCGCAATACTCCTCACGCGATTCATGATAACCTGGCAGTTTTTGGCATTCACGCCCGGCATTTTAAGCAGGAAGTCTTGGGGGCCTGGGTTGTACTTGTCTGACTCGGGAAGGGTTTCCGAATCGGCGGTGATTGCCATGGCCGTTGACGCATCAGGCTGTGGCCGGTTCTGTTTCAACTCGTCAAACAATTCGGCGGTGGCATACGGAGAAGGGCACCACAAGAAACGAAGCCGCGGGAAGTGAAGGGTGAGGAGGGTGAGCTTGGAAGTGATGTCGTTGATGGAGATCTCTTGATGGAGAGACGCCCGCGAAGTGAGCGAGAAGGATTTGCTGGGGTCAAACTCTATGAGGAGGACGGGCCGCTTGTAGTAGCGGGACATGGAGATGCACTGTGAGTAAAGCCGCCCGTTGTTCAGGGAGCCAATCAGGTCGCTGATGCTCTTCCGCTCCACGCAGATGTCTGGAGTGAGAATGTAGTCGCCCACTTCCAAGGTCACGGGCTCAATGTCAATGCCACGGCGATGAATCAAAGATGGGAGCTCGCTACGAAACTCCCGCAGGTCCACGATTATGCTTTGCTGGACACTCTTCTGCTCCTGGCCACCTAAGAAAAGGCAACAATAGTATTAGTTACTCTTTACCATGAACCAAGCCCTTCAAATATACAAATTAGGATCTCTGCACTTCATCAACATTTACATAAGAACATAAGAACATAAGAACAGCCCCACTGGATCAGGCCATAGGCCCATCTAGTCCAGCTTCCTGTATCTCACAGCGGCCCACCAAATGCCCCAGGGAGCACACCAGATAACAAGAGACCTCATCCTGGTGCCCTCCCCTACATCTGGCATTCTGACTTAACCCATTCCTATAATCAGGAGGTTGCGCATACACATCATGGCTTGTACCCCATAATGGATTTTTCCTCCAGAAACTTGTCCAATCCCCTTTTAAAGGCGTCTAGGCTAGACGCCAGCACCACATCCTGTGGCAAGGAGTTCCACAGACCGACCACGCGCTGAGTAAAGAAATATTTTCTTTTGTCTGTCCTAACCCGCCCAACACTCAATTTTAGTGGATGTCCCCTGGTTCTGGTATTATGTGAGAGTGTAAAGAGCATCTCCCTATCCACTCTGTCCATCCCCTGCATAATTTTGTATGTCTCAATCATGTCCCCCCTCAAGCGTCTCTTTTCTAGGCTGAAGAGGCCCAAACGCCGTAGCCTTTCCTCATAAGGAAGGTGCCCCAGCCCCGTAATCATCTTAGTCGCTCTCTTTTGCACCTTTTCCATTTCCACTATGTCTTTTTTGAGATGTGGCGACCAGAACTGGACACAATACTCCAGGTGTGGCCTTACCATCGATTTGTACAACGGCATTATAATACTAACCGTTTTGTTCTCAATACCCTTCCTAATTATCCCAAGCATAGAATTGGCCTTCTTCACTGCCACCGCACATTGGGTCGACACTTTCATTGACCTGTCCACCACCACCCCAAGATCTCTCTCCTGATCTGTCACAGACAGCTCAGAACCCATCAGCCTATATCTAAAGTTTTGATTTTTTGCCCCAATGTGCATGACTTTACACTTACTGACATTGAAGCGCATCTGCCATTTTGCTGCCCATTCTGCCAGTCTGGAGAGATCCTTCTGGAGCTCCTCACAATCACTTCTGGTCTTTACCACTCGGAAAAGTTTGGTGTCGTCTGCAAACTTAGCCACTTCACTGCTCAACCCTGTCTCCAGGTCATTTATGAAGAGGTTGAAAAGCACCGGTCCCAGGACAGATCCTTGGGGCACACCGCTTTTCACCTCTCTCCATTGTGAAAATTGCCCATTGACACCCACTCTCTGCTTCCTGGCCTCCAACCAGTTCTCAATCCACGAGAGGACCTGTCCTCTAATTCCCTGACTGTGGAGTTTTTTCAGCAGCCTTTGGTGAGGGACCGTGTCAAACGCCTTCTGAAAGTCCAGATATATAATGTCCACGGGTTCTCCCGCATCCACATGCCTGTTGACCTTTTCAAAGAATTCTATAAGGTTCGTGAGGCAAGACTTACCCTTACAGAAGCCATGCTGACTCTCCCTCAGCAAGGCCTGTTCGTCTATGTGTTTTGAGATCCTATCTTTGATGAGGCATTCCACCATCTTACCCGGTATAGATGTTAGGCTGACCGGCCTATAGTTTCCCGGGTCCCCCCTCTTTCCCTTTTTAAAAATAGGCGTGACATTTGCTATCCTCCAATCTTCTGGCACCATGGCTGTTTTGAGGGACAAGTTGCATACCTTAGTCAAGAGATCTGCAACTTCATTCTTCAATTCCTTAATAACCCTTGGGTGTATGCCATCAGGGCCCGGTGACTTATTGATCTTTAATTTATCAATGAGGTCTGAAACATCTTCTCTTTTAACCTCTATCTGACTTAACTCCTCGGTTAGGAGGGGCCGTTCGGGCAGCGGTATCTGCCCAAGGTCTTCTGCCGTGAAGACAGATGCAAAGAACTCATTTAATTTCTCTGCCATCTCTAAGTCTCCTTTTATCTCCCCTTTCCCTCCCTCACCATCCAGAGGGCCAACCGCTTCTCTGGCGGGTTTCCTGCTTCTAACATATTTGAAGAAGCTTTTATTATTCCCCTTAATGTTGCTGGCCATGCGTTCCTCATAGTCTCGCTTGGCCTCCCCTATCACCTTCTTACATTTCTTTTGCCACAGTTTATGTTCCTTTTTATTCTCTTCATTAGGACAAGACTTCCATTTACGGAAGGAAGCTTCCTTGCCCTTCACAGCCTCTCTAACTTGGCTGGTTAGCCATGCGGGCACTCTCCTGGATTTAGTGGAACCCTTCTTTCTTTGCGGTATACAACTCTGCTGGGCCTCTATTACTGTTGTTTTAAGCAGCCTCCATGCACTCTGGAGAGATTGGACTCTTTTTACCCTCCCTTTCAACCTCCTTCTAACCAGCCTCCTCATTTGGGGGAAGTCCGCCCGTCGGAAGTCAAGGGTTTTTGTTAGAGATTTGCCTGGTATTCTTCCCCCAACGTGCACGTCAAAACGGATCGCAGCATGATCACTGTTCCCCAATGGCTCAGTAACGTTTACATCCCTAACCAGGTCCTGCGTACCACACAAAATTAAATCCAGAGTCACCTGTCCTCTGGTGGGCTCCGTGACTAGCTGATCTAAGCCAGATAAGAGATTTCCTCTTATGTATTTGGAGTAGACATTTGCATGGTGTGAAAAGATGATGAACCCCTGGTTTGCCTACAGAAGGTCCTGGGTTCAACCCCTGGGAGCATTCCAAGTTGGGCTGGGAAAGACCTTTGTCTGAAACCCTGGAGAGCTACCGCCAGCTACGGTAGAGACAGTACTGAGCTAGATGGATCACAGTTCCACCTTCAGCTTCATGAGTCCTGAAAACTTCATTTGCAAACTTTTCTACAACTGCCTGTTTCCAGTCCATCATGAGTTAAAGAGTACTTTTCTCTGGGCTAAGTAGATCATGCTCTATATAGAGAGTTCCGTTTACAAGACCAGTTTCCACTTGGGTTAGAATTCAAGCAGTCCAAATCCATTTGGGTGAATGGAGTTCTGAATTCCTCTCCTTTTCAAGAAGTTAAACCTAGATATCTCAACAAGTTACCTGCTTTGCGTGTATCTGTAGAAATGGAAGCGGATGCCACTTCTCTTACTAGATCCAAGTTTGTTTTGTCAGTTCCTTCTCTTTCCTCAGGGATGACCATGCTGGCTTTCTCTCTGGGAAAAAATAAATTGTGAAAAGAAACATCTCAGATAGCTTCCAAGCCTCCTCATCCCTTCCTTTGCTGTCTCCCTTGTATCAATAAGTAACTGGAAGTTCTTTAGGGCAGAGACTTGTTCTCTCATTCTTTGTGAAGTATCTGTTGCTAACTTTAAAGTTGCAGGCCCTGGGCTTAATCTATACCAGGGGTGGACAAACTCTTCTGCCCAAGATATAGAAATTGTACAGAGGGCCATAATGGCCACTTCTCGTAATATTCATCACAGTTTTGATTTCAGCTCTATTTAAAAAAAGCAGTGCATACATGCTAGGGATTCCAGCACGTTCCAGGACTGTGTTGTTTGGAACTTTGTCCTGCCAGGTGATGCCGAGAATGCGTCGGATCAACAGAGACGCCTGCGTTGGCTCGGTCATGTCGTGAGAATGGATGATGGCCAGATCCCAAAGGATCTCCTCTATGGAGAACTCGTGCAAGGAAAGCGCCCTACAGGTAGACCACAGCTGCGATACAAGGACATCTGCAAGAGGGATCTGAAGGCCTTAGGAGTGGACCTCAACAGGTGGGAAACCCTGGCCTCTGAGCGGCCCGCTTGGAGGCAGGCTGTGCAGCATGGCCTTTCCCAGTTTGAAGAGACACTTGGCCAACAGACTGAGGCAAAGAGGCAAAGAAGGAAGGCCCACAGCCAGGGAGACAGACCAGGGACAGACTGCACTTGCTCCCAGTGTGGAAGGGATTGTCACTCCCGAATTGGTCTTTTCAGCCACACTAGACGCTGTTCCAGAACCACCTTTCAGAGCGCGATACCAGAGTCTTTCGAGACTGAAGGTTGCCAACACCATTTAAAAAAGCAACAACTGCAATCCATTTGTTTAAACACAACACTCACAGCTTCTTTTGGGTAATTTAAAATATATAATAGGATCAGTTTTTAAGATCCCACCAATGATGATGAAGACAACTGATCCTGAGAAGGCACACCATGCTGCCGGTGCGGGGCTCATTCCACGTAGGCCCTACTAATAAATGACCTTCTCCCAAATTCCTGTGGCACACCTGTGGACCACTCGTGGTTGAAAATACAGTACAGTGGTTGAAAATGGCTGCCCTAGACAGAGGAGACCATTCCCGGTATGAGGCCACCTTTCCCTTTATGTAAATGTTACATTTTTCTATAAATTCTGACTACCGCCTTGCATGGCATTCAGCTTCTTATGTAAGCTTGCTACCTTGGCAACGCAGAGGGGGAAGAGAGAAAAAACACACAAGCCCCAGCTCCAAACTGCATAGCAACCAAAAAGGTACCCAATGTGCTTTGCAGATGGGCAGAAATCTCTCTGGAGGAGCAGATGCTCTAGCAGAGGCCCGGCATGTTGCAGTTTTGCCAGCTTCAAAACCAGGGCGCATGTTCTGCAGAAGCTGAAGACCTGACAAGGCATCATTCCACCAGGGTGCTCCTCAGGAAGGGGTGACCCCCCCTGACTCTGCTGGGGCATGCTGCTGTGTGCTCCTCCCCTCCCATAACTACCTCCCATAGCGATTGTCCCAGCTGTGATATTATTTTGTTATGCTGACAGTCTCCAAACTGGAGACCGCTGTGCAATGGGAAAGGCATCCCTAGCATTACCGGTGCTTACCGTTCTGCTGGGGAGACATCCTTCTCCGCTGCCGATCTCCCCCAAACTGAGCTCCAGCCCTCTGTGCCTATCCAGAAATCCAGGCACAGTGGCTGCTGTGGCGACGGAACCCAGATGTGGCAGGCTGGAGCTCCATTTGGGGGAGATCAAAGGTGGGGAAGGACGGCTCCCCCGTAGAACAGTAAGTGCCATTCACACAGGAGAGGGGAAAGGTAGGGCGACAAATCCGGCCTGTGGGATAGGGACTGGAGAGCCCTGAGTTATGCAACCTATCCTTGTGATGTATTAAGAGAGCATCAGCAGAAATAACAGTACAACGGTGTCATAGAAAAAGAGATAAAAGCAGTGCGCGTTACCGAATGAGTTTCTCAAAGGCCTCCTTCTCTTTCCTTAGTATGGTCAGGTACCGCTGCTCTTCTGTGGATCCTCCGTATATCAGGAAGTAAACCCTGCCAAAGGAAGGTGCAAGAGGTCTGTCTGAATCTGGTAAATGATGTGCGCCCCCCCCAAGCCATTCTACATGGCCATTTCTTGTCCCCGATTTAAACGCGCTTAGAGTTCTATTAAGAGGCAGCTCTCTAAACGTCACTTGGTAACTCTTGTCCCTCTCCCCATTTTGTAACCGTTACTCTGAAAAGCGTCACAGGTGCCTGATTCCCAACTGTGTCTGATCAGAAAGCAAGCCCCATTGAGTTTAAAGAGATCGGCTTCCAGTAAACTTGCACAGGACAGAAGGCATTAGTAAAAGCACATTATGTGCAGATCCATTCTGTGGGTCACTGTGCACCCCAAGATTGGGTGCAAATCTGTTCCAGTACTGCAACATTACAAGTCATGCACTTAGACGGCAGACAGAGTGTTTGATTGAGAGAGAGAAGACCCAGGTTCAAATCCTCACTCAGCATGAAGTTCACTGGGTCTTCAGCAGCTCTCAGTCTCACCTAGGTTTGCTGGTGTGAGAATGAACGTTCTCCACAATCCACCACAGCCCACCAATCTAGCTTTCCTTGGGTAACAAGATGCCATTTTAACCCTTCTAAGTCTACAATGGGTGTAACGGACCCCATCAAAACAATCCTACTTTGGAGCCCCCCCATCAACGTACCTCAGAGGCTTCCCGGGCCGGCTCGCTTTGTAAACCTCCAGCTGGCGGACAAAAGTGAGCTCCGCATCGTACAGCACAACGTAGCGGGGCTCCACCTCGTGCAGTACGCGGGTGAGAGCGTAGGGGTCACTGCAGCCGTTCAGAGGATGGAGGACCGTGAGCGGCTCCTTTAAGATCCCGTAATAAGAGTCTGAGGACAGGTTCAGCTGGAGGTCTCCTGGTTTGTCTTCGCCGTCGCTCTCTTGGCAGCTGCTTAATTCCTCCCCGTCTTCTTTGCCCCCCAGGGTCTCCTGCTCCCCTTTGGCTAACATTTGCGTGAGCGTCAACCCCGGCTTGTCCTTGTTTGGTTTAGAGGACTCTTTTTTGGCTTTCTTGGCCCGAGGTTCTCTGGCACCGTTGCCCCGGCACTTGGCTGGCTTTCTGTCCTTTGGACAGGGGTCGCTGATTTCTTTGTCCTTCCCAAAGGTCTTCTTATACAGCCTGGTCAGAAACTTTTCCGCACCGACAGCAATGTATTCCTTGAGCTGCGCGCAGGTGCGGTCATCCCCTGCGCAAATAAGCACATGCCCTGCAGTCCAGAAGAACAGTTGTTGTGCTATCAGGATGGTACAAGGAGCCACTCCCCACAAGACTATCCCCGCAGAAATACAAAATGAATCTGAGATCCCCCCTTGGAGGCCCTGCTCTCTGGTTTGTGCTAAACACAGACATGAGTGGCGGGGGCCAAACAGGGCTTTTAAAGCCCCACAGCTGTGGAACTCTCATTCCAGAGAAACCAAGTTGTCCCCCCCTCTTGTTTACATGCCCCCCACTTTTCCCATCTGACCTCTGTTTTATAAGGATGTTTGGAGTGAATCTTCTTTTACTGCCTTTCGCTTGCTACATTTTCCTGCTGCTAATCTGAATTTTTTTACATATTTCATTTGACTTGAGAATTCTGTACGCCATGTTGTTGTTTTGTTAAGAAAAGCAGGATATAAATCCATATCTCTAGGGCAGCCACTTTCAACCACTGGGCCATGGCACACTGGTGTGCCGCGAATGGTCTGCAGGTGTGCCATGGAAGTTTGGGGTAGGGTCATTTATTAATAGGGCCATTGGGGGTGTGAGCCCCCCAGCAACAGCATGACGTGCCTTGTCCATTGTAAAAAAAACTGATGGTGTGCTCTGACAATTTGAGTCCCTTGTCAGTGTGCCGTGAGACGAAAAAGGTTGAAAATCACTGCTCTAGGGCTTCATGTGGCAAACATATCTGTTGCACCTTCCCTGGCATCTCATTTGTTCCCAGCGATTCAAGGGGGCAAATGTCTAGGACTCTAAGCAGTCCGAGTCTTTGGTGTGTCTAAGTTCAGCCGCTCCCAGCGATTCTAGCCACTGAAAAGGCCTTTTGAGGAGACTCCTCTCTATGTGTTGAAAGCTTTTGCAGCTCAATTGTCATGCACACAGGACAGGACCTTCTCAGTGGCTGCTCTTCCCCCCCCCCCCCGCAGCTATGGGACCACCTCTTTCAAAAAAGCACAGGCTGCCCCTCCCCTTCCAGCTTTTCAAAAGTTGGTTAACTTTTAACATGCTGGTTAACTTGTGGCTTTTGGGCTACCTTTTCGGACCTTATGATGTAGGGAGTCCTGTGGCTCTTTTCGTTCCTACACCGAGTTTAAATTGCTCTCCAAACAAGTTTGATCGTACTTGCCTCTGTTTGGCCAGGAGTCTCTTGGGTCTCAGGTGAAAAGTGGCACAAAAATTCAACTAAAAATTCAACTGAGACCACTCCTCCCCACGACAAAATGTCATCACCCAGGATCTGCTCCCCCCACGTGGTCTCACCTGGCCCACCAAGAGCATCGCTGTTGGCGTTCTCCGTTTCAATCTCCTTCAGCACTTCCCTTAGAGCCTGCCACTTGGGGTTGTTCTCCAAGACCAGTTCCCGTCTCTGCTCTGAAACACAAGAAAGGAGAAAGTGGAATGCCTTTAATTCCATCACAATCAGCATTCTCTGGGACTTTTCTGATAGCCTGGCACTAGGAAGGCTGGAGCTCTCTGGTAGACCACCTGTTTGAACACTGGCTGGTTCAGAGTTCAATTGCCACCATCTTCTGACCCAGCCTCTTCTGAGTCAGCAGGTTCAATCCCAACCACAGTCTGACTCAGCAGGTTTCGTCTGACTGAACTGGCGGCTTCTCCTGTTCATTTGTAACTTACGTTAGAATAGAAAAACAGCCTGAAACGAAGTATGATATTACACTACAGCTCAGAACACAAACCATCATTTGGGTTTCCAAATGTACAAACTATGCTTTCGACTAGCTTGTTGGCTTTTTATTTTCTGACCTCTAGCCACTCACCTTTGTAAATTCATCTCTAGCGCCATAGTGCAGCAGCCCCAAGAAGCTGGAGTACTGGTAGTCAGTATGGTTTGTGGATTCAGCTTTGTGAACTTACAAGCTACCCTTGGTCCCCCTAGTCTGGGGCTTTTTCACCTGCCCAGCATTGCAAGTACCACTTCTGTAAATCCCACTACTACCACCACTTTGCAACTATACTCAAGAGAAAGTGAATTGCCCCACAGCTGGGGCTTCCCTCTGTGCGCTCTTCCCCAAACCAGGTCACTTTTGAAGGGCCCGGCACCTACACAGCCTTATGTGGCCCTCTGGTGTTCCATGATCCAACTACCTCCATTTCCCAGGCAAGGCAGTGCCATATGGTTACCACGGCAGTGGGGTGAAGTATCACCTGTCGCATTGTAAAGTACAACAGGCCCACCTCACCTGCGGGTTTGGAACCTGTGGATTTCACTTGCTGCGGGTTCCAAACCCACAGCTGGAGGGCCCCACCAAACCTCCTAGATGCAACTAGAAGTGCCTCTGGTTGTGCCCAGATGTTCTGAAGTGGGGAGGCTGCGCACATGCACTCTGGTTTTTCATAAAAGCCTTTGGGACTCCACCTCCCTCATGTATCAGGACACCTTTGGATGTGACTGGAAGGCGCTTCCAGAGGTCCTCTAAGGGACCGCCCCTCCATGGATCTCATTATATACAGCAGGGGTGTCCAAAGCTTTTGGCAGGAGGGCCACATCATCTCTCTGACACTGTGTCGGGAACCATGGAGAAAAAGAATTAATTCACATTTAAAATTTGAATACATTTACATAAATATACATAAATGAATATATTAAAGATGAACTTATATGAATGAATGAATGGTCTTGCAATAGCTCAAGGCCTATAAAAGGCCTGGCATAAAGCAAGGCTGGCTTTTCCTTTGCTGCTGCTACTGCATCACAGACATGAAACAGCAAGTAGTGGAGAGAGCTGTAATCCCACAGCTCACGCAAGAGGTCAAACAGTCGCTCTTAGGCTGAGAGCAGTTGCGTTGGACCAGTGCGGGCTCCAACAAATCTTCGGAGGGCCAGAGGCTCATTGGAAACTGGGGGCTCCCTGAGGGCCACATTGAGAGGCCTTGAGGGCCGCATGTGGCCCCAGGGCCGGGGTTTGGGCACCCCTGATATCTGGGGAATCTGGGAGGGGGGGAATATTACAGTCCCACTTGTGGTACTTGTACCACTGGTTGAAAAGCACTAACCTCGCTCAGTATTACCAGGGAGAAGGGTGGCACACAGAGGGGAAATCTGCAGGGTTCACCAAAACCATCACTAAGGTTACTTAGCCCTCGTCCAGGACAATATTTGAACTGAGTATTATTCAAATCTTGCCTTGTTTCATCAGGAAACAACAGAAAACTAATTGAGGAAGTTAAGTTATATAACTTGGATGCCATCCCACAAAATGTACAGCCCTGTTCTCAGTTACGGGGATTTGATGAACTGTCAGCATATAGTTCAGATTCTTTTCAAGCAAGGAGGATACACTTCTAAGCATGCTTTTTGCTGGCGTAAGCCCCGCTTAACAAAATAAGACTTCGCTCTGAATAGACATATGTAGGACGGTGCTATACGTGAATATTTATGTAGTAAGATCATAAGTGGTGTGCTTTTTTCTTTTAAAAAATGAAAAGTCATCAATGGAAAGGTCCGCTTTACCTGTTCCCTCCTTCACATCCGTTTTCTCGCAAGCTTTCCTTTTCTTGCCGGTTTTGTCGTCCGGAAGCCGATAAACTCTGCCCCGAGCATTCAGAAACATCGAAACGCTAGAGTCAAGAAAAAGCCAGCCTAGGAGAGAACGAAGAACATGAAGACAAATGCATATATTTAAATACATGACCCACTGAACTCGGTGGGACTTACGTCTGGGTAGGCATTCATAGGGTTGCACCGTGAAATTATTTGGAGGGAGCACAAGTGCTTTAAAACAGTGTTTCCCAAACTACGGGTCAGGACCCACCATCGGGCTTGCCAGCCAATTTCTGGTGGGTCATGAAAAGTTAAATATACATCCAATTACCTATGCATGAAGCCACAGTTTGGAAAGTAAATCAGTATTTCACTTTTAGGTGGTTCATGTATGTAGTCCTAAGGCATAGTCAGACGGGGCACATGTGGAGCTAAGCAGGCCCAAATCTCTGTATGCCACCCCATGAATACCATCTTGTGCATGCCAGAGATCCCAGTTCCAAAACCTGGCATCTCCAACTGTGGCCGGGAAAGATTTACTCCCTTGAGAAGGACTGAGTTTGGTCAAAACGTGTTGGGAATGAAGCACTTTCCACTTGGATCAACCTTTTTTTCCCCCCCCTGAATTGTTTGGCAATGAAATATAATCACTATGCAGGGTTGGCCCAAGGGCTCCTGGCACCCTAAATGCTGCCCTCCCCTTACCTAGTGATGTGCCAGCCTCTGCTTCTCCCACTCCAACTGGACTGGAAAACAAAGAGGGAGACAGAGAGGAAATCTAGAAAAGAGAGTGGTGAGCTAGAGTGTCCCTTCTCTTCCACCCTTCCTCTTCTGCACCATCTCCTACTTTGCTTTCCAATCTGAGAAGAGAAAAAAGAGCGGTCACCGTTAACAGACAGATGAAGTTGGGCACTGCCGGAGGTGACTGCCTCAGCCTCACGGATGGGCCAGCCCTGCTGTTATGAGCACTGTTTTTCACTTCCCAGTGTCTGAAACCCTGGGAAGCAGCTGCCAGTCAATGTAGACCAGTGGGTCAGTACCCGCTAGGTGGGTCACAAGCCAATTTCAGGTGGCACCACCCTGCAGATGCCCGATCTTGTCTGATCTCGGAAGCTAAGCAGGGTCAGGCCTGGTTAGTACTTGGATGGGAGACCGCCTGGGAATACTGGGTGCTGTAGGCTTATACCATAGTCTTTCCATGCCCGATCTCGTCTGATCTCGGAAGCTAAGCAGGGTCAGGCCTGGTTAGTACTTGGATGGGAGACCGCCTGGGAATACCGGGTGCTGTAGGCTTATACCATAGTCTTTCCATGCCCGATCTCGTCTGATCTCGGAAGCTAAGCAGGGTCAGGCCTGGTTAGTACTTGGATGGGAGACCGCTTGGGAATCCCGGGTGCTGTAGGCTTATACCATAGTCTTTCAAGACTGAAGGTTGCCAACCAAGCTCAGTCACCATTGAAAACACATAGCTGAAAATACAGAGCTGCTGGGCAGGGCAGGCTACCAGTGGGAGAGAGGCCTGGTGCTTTGCCCTGAATTGGTGGGAAGATAGGATGCTGGAAAGGGGGGGAGGGCTGTGTGGTTGAAGAAGGATCCAAACCTGCATTCTGCTTTGACTTCCAAACTGGAATGTTTGAATTCCGAGCTATGCAAAATAACAGCACAAGCATGCTGTGCAATTGGACCTTTGGCTGATCATGGCTTAGGTTTGAAGCCCCAGTTGATGATGTCACTTCTGCCATGACATCCCTTCCAGGTTAATGGCATCACTTCTGGGGTGGGGGGTGGGGTCCCAACAGATTGTCATTCTAAAAAGTGGGTCCCATGCTAAAAGATTTGAGAACCACTGGGGTAGACAACGTCAAAATAGACAAAAAACGTTTGGTTCAGTCACAGGCAGCTTCAGTAATCCTAAATCCAGCCTCCACATCCTATAACCCTCTTCCTTCCTCCACTGGCTAAATTCTTCTTCTGCAATTATTCTGATCTCAGAAGAAAAAAATAATCCAGGTTTCTCATGTGAATGTTGCATTCTTTTTTCCAAGTAACAGACGTTAAGTGGGAAGCTGAGTATATTCACCGACACGTAAATCCCACAGCCTTATGGCAGGATGAAAACACTTATTAGGAAACATTGGTGCACATTAAGTTGTTGATGCATTTTAATTCAAATCTTTTGCAGCCTCGTTCATTCACCTTGCAAAGCTCCTACCTGAGTTCTGGCCAAAGGCTTTTTCCGATGCTCTCAAGGACTCCAAAAGGTTCAGAAAGGTGACACAGTCGTACTGGGTCAAGTACTGCAGCAAAGTACGAAGGATCTTCAGGTCTTGGACCAAGGATTTGGTTTTTGCTCCCAGCTGGTGCCACAGAGGATCCAGGTAGTGACGGATCGTCTGGGGACACAAGTTGGAAAACAACCGCTGAAGCACAGCCTGGGATGGTCTGGACTTGAATAGAACAACCAGTCCTGATACCTATCAGATGGGCAGCCCAATCCTAACCTGTGCTGGAACAGGCTGGCTGCCCGGCCTGTGCTGTACTGAGAACAGGGCTGGGAGTAACTCAGGGCAACTCAGGGCAAGGGGATATTTTTCCTCTTATCCCAAGCACTGTCCCAGACACCACAATGGAGTTACTCGGATCTGTGCCAGCTAAATCTCTGGCACAGATTCGAGTAGCCTGGAGTTAGGTTGGGCTGCTTGGGAGGGCGATTAGGATCTGGCCTAAGTGCCAGAGGCTCGTTCTACCCCCCTCACGGGCCTGCCCTGCCCACTGGTTTGCCCATAGCTCGCTCTCCCCCACCCCTGAAATACTCTTCCCCTGCCCGCCTCAAACCCCCACGCTGGTGGCCCAACATCGGTGCAAACTTACCTTTCCTTCGGCTCACTCCAACACAGGGAGGCCAGCACATGTTCTTGTGCTGGCCTCCCCGACTCGAATGGAGGCACAGACATGCCTTGCAGCACATTTGCAAAACTCCTGGGCTGGCATAAGGAACTTATGCTGGCCCAGCGCAATCTCAGACATGCCTTGCGGCACATTTGCAAAACTTCCGGGCTGGCATAAGGGACTGACGCTGGCCCAGCACAATCTCAGGATTGCGCTCTTAGAAGCTGAATCCTAGGATTGTGCATCTGTAAAACTAGACTAGTTTCTAGTCCTCATGAACACAAAACTGAATACCTGGCTGCAATATGAAAATAAAACTGAACACCTGGCTGCAATTTCACTTTTCTTTCAAGGAGCTCAGAACAGCTACTAGAAGGTTCTGGAATAATAGAGAAAAGGGCTTAATAAAGCCACTAGGTCAGGGGGTGAGGCAGGGGGTGTTGGAGAGCCCTCTCAAAATGAAAGATCCTGATTGGTTAGGGGGACAAATGAGGTCACATTCAGATATACATCTTATTGTGCACTAAAATCTAGGTTTCTGTAGTTTGTGTAGCACTGCAGGGCCGGACCTGTCCTCCATATGAATCTGTGTCCTGGAAAGCCTTGTGTGCATCACTGGCCTCACTCCAATGCTGCTATCCAGCCCGTGACATAAAACACATGGATGCCAATATCAGGATATCTGATCTCAGATCTTCTGCCATCTCATTGACTTGCACCTTCAGCATTGCCCATTTACTGCCTCGCTGAATGTTTCCGTTGGCCGTATAGCTCAGAAAGAAAGATTTCTACCACGAGAATTATTCCAGGGATGTTATGGTCCTGGCGCACGACGCCCAAACAAATCCACATTTATTTCATTGTTAACAAGCTTACGATAAGCGGGCCAGGGTCTTGGGAGAGCTAATAAAACACTCTTTTATGTAAAAACACAGTCAAACTATTAACAGATGTCTTAAGTTCTAAGTTAAGTTTCCCCAGACAACATGCAGCTGGTGAAGGAGGGAGCGGGGTTCGCTGGGAGAGCTCTGGCTGGCTTGTGCCTGGGACATTCGATGTGCTTCACTGACGAGAGGGGCGCACAGACTCATTCCAGACACAGATGGGCAATCCAGACAGCCAAACATCAACATTAATGCAGACAAGTGAAATTGCCATTAAGAGACAGGCAATTACTGCCAAGCGGCGCTCTGTGCTCTGCAAGCTGGCGCACGGTCAACAGAAAGATGGGCCGATGCTGTCGGCCTCGCGCACTTTGCCAGTACTTCGTCTGGGCCGGGATCCCATCCCAGGATTGGTTTCATACACCAGAGCTGAACCCCGGGAGATGTAAAAGCCCAAGAAAGATGAGAGTACCTCTGAGCATGTGCAAAGCACCATCACTGCTAAGCACCCACAGCCAGACTGGATTTAAGAGGATTGGAGCCCAAATCTGACTTTAGGACTCTAGACCAGTGCAGGACTCTAGACAAGGGGTCTCCAAACTTTTTGGCCAGAGGGCCGCATGAAATATCTGGCGCAGTGCTGAGGGCCAGAAAAAGACTTAAATATAAAATTTAAATAAATGAATTAGAGATGTAACTTAGATGAATGAATAAACGAATGATTGGGTTCATTCACTCAGCCTCTCTGGCCCTCAGAACACCCTCCAGATGCAATCAGAGTACAACCCTGGTCATGTACAGTGGGCCAGAGGCTTTCAGGTTACAAGAGGCTGGCCGCGGGCCGGACAGAGACTTGCTGAGGGCCGCATCTGGCTCCCAGGCCAGGGTTTGGAGACCCCTGCTCTAGACAATGCAGAGGCAGGGATCTAGACCAGCCCCAGTTCACAAATCAATTGCAGCTCTTCCCCCAAGCAGCCATAAGCTTTGGAAACAAAAATGCTATCTTTCTAATTTGCTACAGTGACTGTGGCAAATTCTCCTAGCCTTCCTTTGTTCCCCAACCTGCAGCCATCACTTGTTTGATAATGTTCCAATGGGAAAAACAAGATACAGTCACTATTTTTGTACGCATTTCTTTCCTATGTCCATAAGCGTGTATTTAACCACATCCTTTTGTCTTTAACTGTAAACTCTGACCTCGCTTATGGAAAAAAGAGCATTTGTTTTGTGAAATTCACCTTTAGAAAAACCAGAATGCCACCACTCCAAGCCAGTGAAGGAGATCAGCATATGTAAGTTGAAGGGTCCCAGGCATTAAGTTCCCTCCCTCAGCCACCACCCTAGTTCAACAATCACACATCCTCTTGAGACCTCAAAATGGAAGAAGGAGCTGTGTAAACATGAGGCTCGGCACATAGATACACAGTATACAATATCAAGCATTTGTGCATCACTTTTTAGAATCTGTAAAGGGCTTCGCATCCATCGTCTTGATCAACAACCCTGTAAAGGGCATATTATTATTCTGGAACAGAGTGTCCTCTCCAGTGCACAAAGCCTGGGTAAAGTAGATATGGAGGACAGACTGTTACCCATGCAGCAAATCCCCCCTCTCCACGTCGCTGAAATGGTCCAATGGAAAGGCAGAGGCCAATACGGTTGGTTCCAGCGGCATCGCAGGAGTTGCCAGAACGTGACTGTGTTCAGCCATGAACTGCCTCAGGGACTCTGGCTCCAGATTTTGCCTCCAGATTGACTCCTGAAGCCTTTTCCATAACTGGATATGGCCACAAGGCAGTGGAGGTTTGGGATCAGAGTTTTCCTTCTCTCAGATGAGCTGCCTTCCCAGGCTGACGAGTCCCATCTACCCGGTGGCTGTTTAGTCGCCCCTTACGACAAGTACAGCCAAACCGAGGGCCTATTCTTATCCCCCAGCCCCCAGGGGTTTACAGTCCTAGGGGCTTACAGTCATATGAAGCTGCTTCCTGTTGAGTCAGATCCTTGGTCCAACAGACTCTATATTATTTACACTGACCGGTAGCAGCCTTCAGAGAAGGGTCTTTCCCAAGCCTGTCTGAAGATGCCAGGGATTGACCCTGGAACTGTCTACACACAAAGCAGATGCTTCCACACTTAGCTACATCCCCTGCCTTAAAGAAACTCATTTCTACAGCTTTTCAAGCAAGGCAGTGCCCCAAATCATAGTGAACGCAGCCCCCCCCCCCCCGCCCCATGGCTGGCATCATGCCAAAGATGGAGATGTCAGGGGCTAAACTGCAGAAAGCCCTGAAGGTTTCAGAAGAAGCTATTACAGACCAAGGAGACAAAGCCACAAGGCAGGGCTACCTTATCAAAAGACATCCCAATGGCATTTTCCAACGACAAATCCTCCGCTTCCAGCGCTGGGTTGCAGTGCTTCAGTTCCTTCAAGCACGCGTTGAGGATGTCCAGGATGGAACTCTGGATGGCGCGCATGGCCGGGGTCATGGTGACATGCATTTCCACCACTTCCGGCTTGTGTCTCTCCAAAAAGGAGTGCACCGCAACATGGAACCTGGGGGGGGGGGAGGAGAGGTGTAAGGATGTGTCTTAAAGGTCCCTGCAACAACCCCCTAATGCAGGGGTGCTCACACTTTTTTGGCTCGAGAGCTACTTTGAAACCCAGCAAGGCCCGGAGATCTACCAGGGGGGAAGGAAGCATCTGACAGACACCCCCTTTAATGTATGGAGCCCCTGCTGGAGTCTAGTCAGTTTCGTCAGTTTTGTTGCTGCATGCCTGAAGAGCAGCTAAAGTGTCCCTTTCAGTGTCAGTTTAGTGTCAGCTAATTATGTCAGTTTCATCTAGACACTAGACGAAACTGACATATTAACAGTTTGGAGAGACAAGGCTCCGCGATCTACTCATTTTGACTCGCGATCTACCGGTAGATCGCGATCCACCTATTGAGCACCCCTGCCCTAATGCAATCCCCTAAGCCTAGTTTAAAACAAAACAAGAGAAAACCAGATTGTTGTGCAGATTCAATCTGATATTATGCTTGGCTGGGGTACTAATTGCCTTAAGCTGCAATCCTATGCATGTCTATTCAGAACTAAGTTCGAGTTCGGTGACTGCTGTCCTAGACAACACGGTTAGTTCACTGCGGGGTGGGGTTTTTTTTTTGCCTTACCTGGGCCAGAGGTAAAGCTTCCTCACAAACAGGTTCCTCATTACTCTTTCCACATGGCAGAAGCCGGTATTAAAGGCGACAGCGTTGTCTGTGAAGGCCTTGATGAACCCCTGCTTGTTCTTCTGACGATAGAGTCGCAGGATAAATGCCTCTTGGCACGACTCAATGATTCGGTGGGCTTTGTACACCAAAATACCTGGCAGAGTGATAAGGAGGAATAAGCTCGGGTAAGAGCAGTGGCGTGGCTAAGGCATCCAGCAACCAGAGGAACAAAAATGGTTAACACACCCCCCCCCAGGGGCCAGAGTCTTCCTGTCTCAACGAGAGGTGCTCTGAGGTGAAAATCAGAAGTGCCTTTCAAAGTGGCCACGGACATCAGATTTTCCTGGTTTGCAAGGGCAGGAGCATTTGAGCAAAACTTTGCTTCTGTGCCCGCCCCCGCTGGCATCAGTGGCAGCCAAAAGTCTCTTGCCGTTGCGAGGGAGATGAAAACATTTCCCTTTATGAAGAAACTAAGAAACGTAGAAGGGTATGGAGAGGGGGGGGGCAACAAACAGCCAAACAGGGCACTGCTTGCATGCTTTTGTCTGCCTCACAGTGCTGCCCAGCTCCAGGAGAACTGGGTGTTCAGCCAGACATGCTGAGCACTGCAGCTGCTTTTTTAGCCTACCCCAGGGGTGTCCAAAGTTTTTGGCAGGAGGGCCACATCGTCCCTCTGACACTGTGTAGGGGGCCGGGGGGGGGAAGAATTAATCTACATTTAAAATTTGAATAAATTTACATAAGTTTACATAAATTAATATATTAAAGATGAACTTATATGAATGAATGAAGGTCTTGCAATAGCTCAAGGCCTATAAAAGGCCTTGCACAAAGCAAGGCCGGCCTTTCCTTTGCTGCCGCTACTGCATCACAGACGTGAAACAACAAGCAGTGGAGGGAGCCCCTATCCCACAGCTCACGTGAGAGGCCAAACAGTCACCCTCATGCTTAGGAGCAGTTGCGTCAGGCCAGTGTGGGCTCCAACAAATCTCCAGAGGCTCATTGGAGACTGGGGGCTCCCTGAGGGCCGCAAGTGGCCCCAGGGCCGGGGTTTGGGCACCCCTGGCCTACCCTATAACATGAGCGCAACTGACTGGTGGGCAAAGGGAGGCTCTGATCAGCAGTAGGCATGGAGCAGGTTAGCGTTTGCACACATGGGCTCCTGTCCTCCCCTTAAAGTGAAACCCAGTGTGCATTTCTCTCTCTCTCTCTCTCTCTCTCTCTCTCTCTCTCTCTCTCTTGCAGCTTCAACCCCAGTGACTGTGAGCCAGACACATCTGGGGAGAAAATTCCATGGCATATTTGGAGCCTGACTCTTGCTGCCCTGGGTCACATTCTAGCGCAGAAAGCAAACACGCCTAGCTCCCTTCATCCTAATTATCTTCAGGGAGAAAAATGGAAGTACTATCAAGGCTGGGCTTATCCCACCGTCTCCCCCCCCCCCAAAGTAACATAATTTACTCCCCCCCAGCCAACAGCCAGTAGGTCAAGGGAGTCATGGGTCGAAAAAGTTTGGGAACTACTGGTAGGATCCTGTTTTTAATTTAGTCCTTATGTTACACTGACCTCTAGCGGGCATGATGTTATGGGATATTTTAGATCTACATACAGACATCAGTGAGTTAGCAAGGAGAAACAATGGTCAAAAATGTTCAGCTTGGGTGAGGATACAACCAGGAGCTGTGCAGCCCAATGCAAAACATTTTTGCAGGGCCCCCACAACCTGCAGAGGCCCCCTACTCACCAGAAGCGGTGAGCCCAGGCTGATGGCGCCCTGTGTAAAACATGGCACCCAAAAGTCGGTGGTGGTGTCGTGATGAATGTCACCTCCAACTGCTTCCAGGGGGCCAATTTCAAGGCAATCTGATCCAGGGGCAGGCAGGGGGAATGTCCAGCGGCAACGCTCTATTCGCCACACTCTCCTTGCAATGCCTTGGCATGGAAGATTTCATGCCGAAGTGACAGCCACAGAGCGTGGTGCTGGCTGTGGGCACTCCACTCGCTGCCCCAACACAGGGCCCCTCCAGGCATGGGGACCAACTTGGCCCAATTGCCCTAAGGCCAGTCCTGGCTCTGGGGCTAGGAAGGACCCATGTGCTTTGCAAGTGCTCACTCAGTCCAGGCAGCATCTCTTCCGCCAGCTTGGTGTGACCTGGAAGTGATCTCTCAGACTAAGGCAAGTGCCACGACCTGCTGGCCTAGCGTGGGCCTTTCTTAGGAGCGGGGCCCAGTTTGGTCAAATTGGCTTAAAGCCAGCTCTGGATACCCAAACTAGACACATCAGGAAAGGGTAAGAACCAGCTTCTTCTCACAAGCTCCTTACCGGTGATCAGGTCCGAAGGAATTCTGTCCGTCAGGAAATCCACCACAAGGATCCGGCTGGTTGCAAAGATGATGCCTCCTTGGGTGTAAACTTCATAGCGGCTGTGACTCGCAATTTCGTTTGTTACCCGCCGAGGAAGGTGAGCGACGTTGTCTGCCCTTAACTGGTCAATAAAATACTCCTAAACAAAAAACAGAAAAATCAGAATCGGCCATTGGTCGAGCCATCGTCACACAAATGGCACCCCACTTAACCTACCAGCCCCCTCCCATCCTGAAGACCCCTTAACAACCTACTGTAGTCTTACAGATGCAACCCTAGTCACATCTACCCAGAAGCAAGTCCTACTGAGTTCAAGGGGTCTCTCCTCTAGGAACAGGAATAAAGGAATGCAGTCCTCAGTAGCTGTTCTGTATTATTGTAAACTTTTTCACATATACCTTTCCTCTTTTCCCCCCAAAGCAGGTAAAACATTTTGGTTAAAGAGAAAACAATTAAAATATATATAGAATACATGCATAGATTTAGAAGAGTGACATTTTCAAAAATACAGAAGCTTTTATTTTTTTGTGTTAAAATATCACACAAATGAAGGCTGCAGATTAAGAAGCAAAGAAAAGGGTAGGAAAATTATAGTGCCATATTAGTGAGACCCATTCTTTTCAATGCAGTTTAGGGTTATAACCTAGGTTAGGATTATAACCTTAGTCGCTGTAAGAAGACAGAAGTACATGCTTGCTTGGGGGAAAAGCTTCGAGCAGGTGCTTCTGAAGATCTTCGTCTTCCTGGAGATAGCTGGTGGGCCACTGTGAGTAACAGGATGCCTGGCTAAGATCGGCCTCAAGCCTCATTCATTTATTTTATTTAAAATGTCTGCTTCCTCTTCTGCTCAAGTCCACAGGCAACTTATAGATCTAGATCAGGGGTGTCCAAAGTTTTTGGCAGGAGGGCCACATCGTCTCTCTGACGCTGTGTCAGGGGCCGGGGGAAAAAAAGAATTAATTTACATTTAAAATTTGAATAAATTTACATAAGTTTACATAAATGAATATATTAACTCACACTGAGAGCAGTTGCGTCGGGCCAGTGTGGTCTCCAACAAATATCCTCATTGGAGACTGGGGGCACCCTGAGGGCCGCATTGAGAGACCTCCAGGACCACGCGGCCCACATCTAGTTTTGGAGATATAGTATAGCCTCATTAGTGAATGGTTCAAGCAGCTTCCTCATGAGGAAGCCATGGTGTAGGCTTCCTCATGAAGAAGCTGCTTCAACCATTCACTAAAGAGGCTATGCTGGGTCTCCAAAACTAGATGTGATAGGGCAAAACGGATGCCATTTTTGGAATCAGCACCCCAAATATACCCAGGTATTGGTGTAATGTTTAAGGAAGCAAAATGTGTGCTGGCCTGTGTTATTATTATCTCTGAAAGCTTTTTAGCAAAATACCATAGTGCAGTAGTTCTCAAACTTTTTAGCACTGGGACCCACTTTACAGAATGACCATTTGTCAGGACCCACTGGAAGTGATGTCATGGCTGGCTGTGACATAATTAACATAAGAACATAAGAACAGCCCCACTGGATCAGGCCATAGGCCCATCTAGTCCAGCTTCCTGTATCTCACAGCGGCCCACCAAATGCCCCAGGGAGCACACCAGATAACAAGAGACCTGCAAGGCTTCCTGGGAATTGTAGTTAAGAACATAAGAACAGCCCCACTGGATCAGGCCATAGGCCCATCTAGTCCAGCTTCCTGTATCTCACAGCGGCCCACCAAATGCCCCAGGGAGCACACCAGATAACAAGAGACCACATCCTGGTGCCCTCCCCTGCATCTGGCATTCTGACTTAACCCATTTCTAAAATCAGGAGGTTGTGCATACACATCATGGCTTGTATCCCATAATGGATTTTTCCTCCAGAAACTTGTCCAATCCCCTTTTAAAGGCGTCTAGGCTAGATGCCAGCACCACATCCTGTGGCAAGGAGTTCCACAGACCAACCACACGCTGAGTAAAGAAATATTTTCTTTTGTCTGTCTTAACCCGCCCAACACTCAATTTTAGTGGATGTCCCCTGGTTCTGGTATTATGTGAGAGTATAAAGAGCATCTCCCTATCCACTCTGTCCATCCCCTGCATAATTTTGTATGTCTCAATCATGTCCCCCCTCAGGCGTCTCTTTTCTAGGCTGAAGGGGCCCAAACGCCGTAGCCTTTCCTCATAAGGAAGGTGCCCCAGCCCTGAAATCATCTTAGTCGCTCTCTTTTGCACCTTTTCCATTTCCACTATGTCTTTTTTGAGATGCGGCGACCAGAACTGGACGCAATACTCCAGGTGTGGCCTTACCATCGATTTGTACAACGGCATTATAATACTAGCCGTTTTGTTCTCAATACTCTTCCTAATGATCCCAAGCATAGAATTGGCCTTCTTCACTGCCGCCGCACATTGGGTCGACACTTTCATCGACCTGTCCACCACCACCCCAAGATCTCTCTCCTGATCTGTCACAGACAGCTCAGAACCCATCAGCCTATATCTAAAGTTTTGATTTTTTGCCCCAATGTGCATGACAATGTGCATGACACCCCATAAGAACATAAGAAGACCCCCGCTGGATCAGGCCAAAGGCCCATCTAGTCCAGCTTCCTGTATCTCACAGCGGCCCATCAAATGCTTCAGGGAGCACTTCCCCATATGACAAAATCAAATCTAATTAAGTATATAAGTAAATTAGAAGTTAAAAGTAAATTAAAAGTATATGCTTAAAAATTTATTTAAAATAAAGAATAACCCTCCTAACCCTCCCAAGCAGTTGCTGACCTTTTTAAAAAAAATTCCCCAAACATCTCAGCTGCAATCCTGTCCACACTTACCCAGGAGTAAGCCACATTGAGTATCATTGTTAAAAACATATACATAGTAGCCTGTGAAAAGACCTGTCACATGTCCCCAAATGCCAGGGTAGCATAGATTCAAAACAAAATGGGCATTGAAATGAAAGGGGAACTCACCTGAAATTGTCTTGTGACCCACCTAGTGGGTCCTGATCCACAGTTTGGGAAGCACTGCAATAGAGCATCCTTAGCCGAATGCAATTTAGTTTGCAGGATGAAAGCAGGATATAGACGTGCACCACCACCCCAAATATGCAAACCCTGCAATAGTATGCAAATGTTGCAAAAGCACACAGACCTCCTCTGCAGGGCTGGTGTTCAGCACCAGCACCAGGCTGGTGGGCTCGCAGTACAGGCGGAGGAAGCGTTGCAGGAGGCGGTCGATGCCCAGTCCCTTAGCGCAGATCACCAGCCCATCCTCATGGAAGAGGTCCAGGAAGATCTGGTTCTCGTGCTCCAGCGGAACTACCTGCGACATGACGGACCCCAAAAGAGCAGGAGCGGCAAGGAGGCTTCCCTGCTGGCCAGTGCGCGTGCCTGGCAGGGAAAGCAGCCCAGCCCTTTCCCAGGCATAGAGCTAGAACGAGGCTAGAGTGCAAAGGCTTCATGTCTGCAGAGAAGGGCTTTTCAGTGGGGAGTGGGAAAGGCGTTCGTTTGCTAACCGGAAGTGTGGGAAGGTTCTGCAAGCGGGGCGTGCGGCCCTCTTTAGGCTGCAAGCCTGGATGTACATTGCTTTGTGATGCAGTGCAATTCACTTTGAATGCATTGCAATGCAATTCAGTTCCTTGCATTGCATTGAATTGAATGCAATGGGGGCTTACTTCTGAGTCGACCACAGGCAGGGGATTAGGCTGTTAGGTCTCTCTCCTCCCTCCCTCCCCCCCCCAAATCTCTATACACATTTAGCACCGGGACCCACTTTTTAGAATGAGAATCTGTCAGGACCCACCAGGAGTGATGTTATCAAGCAGGAAAATTTGTAACAATCCTAGGCCGCAATCCTACCCACACTTACCCAGGAGTAAGTCCTATATACTAGCATTGTCAAAAGAATATACATAGTAGCTTGTTAAAAGTACAGGTCTGTCACATTTCCCCAAATGCAGCCACATCCCGTGGTAGCATCAAGCCTAATAGATTAAAAATTAAATATTGAAATGAATGGGGACCCACCTGAAATTGGCTCGCGACCCACCTAGTGGATCGTGACCCACAGTTTGAGAAACACTGGTCTATACTGTATTGAAATTGTGGCAGGAAGCTATACTCTCACTGGGACAATTGACATGGAAACTTACAGCCCAATCTTATGCATGTCTACTCAGAAGTAAGTCCCACTAGAGTCAATGGGGCTTACTCCCAGGAAAGCTTGTGTAGGATTGGGCTGTCAGTTTCCTCTTTCCTAGTGCAGGAGGATATTTAAACAATGAATTGCTTAATCATCGTTTACATTCTTTCCCTTATGGAAAGCGGTGGTGGTGGTGATTGATAAACCGCCGCAGTTTGACTACCAACAACAACAACAACAACAGTATTTATATACCGCTTTTCAACAAAAAGTTCACAAAGCGGTTTACAGAGAAAATCAAACAAACAACGAATGGCTCCCTGTCCCAAAAGGGCTCACAATCTAAAAGGATGCAAAAGAACACCAGCAAACAGCCACTAGAAAAGATACTGCTGGGGTGAGGAGGGCCAGTTACTCTCCCCCTGCTAAATAAAAGAGGAGCACCCACTTGAAAAAGTGCCTCTTACCCAGTTAGCAGGGGGTACCAGCAAAATAGAAACCAGTTTAACCAGTACACTCAACTACTTGTAATTTAATTGCACCCTGCACAGTCTGTGGGCACAATCCTAACCAGATCTACTCAGAAGTAAGCCCTGTTTTGTTCAATGGGGCTTACTCTCAGGAAAGTGTGGTTAGGACTGTAGCCCGGGGAACAGGGAGCAGGGAACCTCGCTAAAGGAAGCCACTATCTTGTCCCATGGATTTCAATGGTGCTTTGTCACAACTAACTTTTTGTAGCACGGAAGTTTCATTCTTGCTTGGTTTTGCCCAGTTAGCAGGGGATCATTCCTATATAGGACTATATAGTCCCATACACTATACACTGTATACATAGTAGCTTGTTAAAAGTATGCTATTGTTACAAGTATACTAAAAGCATACGGGAATAGTAGTTCTGTAATTTTCATAGGCCATTAATCATGCTGAAGGAGAGAAAAGAGATCTAGGCAAGAAGGCAGAAATAAGTCGATTATTCCTTCATCTGTATAATGACAATCGTTGTCCCAAGGAACGGATAAAGATTTTTTTTTTTTAATCTAATGCAATTAACCTTTTGTTACTGAACTGCAACCAGGAGCAGCCAAAAGACTCCCTTGGAGGAAAAGTATTAACTTCAGTCAAACTAGCTTTGACTAGCTTCAGTCAGACTAGCTCCATTCACCCTTGTTTAAAATCAGAGTAGACCTCCCTTTTGCCTTCCACTTACACATTTCTTGCTAGCGGCAATGCAATACACAACACCACACTTGCAGTGGAGAGTACAGAGAATGCAGTGGCTTTGCTAGGAGGTGCGGGGGTGTGTGTGTGGGCCACACAGGGTGATGCGCACAGGGTGGGGTGACACCACTACCCACCAAAATGTTTTAAATCTTTGTATTTTCAAATAATACCATCATGTTATATATCAATCAATGTGCAATTTCATGCAGAACGCAATGAAACAAACCGCGTTCAATATCTCTACTTAATCAAAAGTTATAGCCCAAAAAACCAGTGGGAGTGGGTGATGTTACATCACCGTGCCCACTGCCAAGGGCGTTGCCCTGTCCACTATATAGGAGGTCCATCATAGGGGTGATTGTGCTGGCCTCCCACACTGGGTGACGTCTACTTACCAATAGGCCCCTTTGAGTTCAATGCCACTTAGTCCCATGTCACAGTGTGTATGGGAGTGCAACCTAATGGCAACCTTGGTCATCTTCCTAGCTTTGGTGCACTATCTCCTCTCCTGTAGTGGGAGGACTGCATATGCCACTCTTGGCTTCTTGGAGGTAGATTAAGGGCGCAATCCTAACCCCTTATGTCAGTGCTTTCCAGCACTTGGCATAGCGGTGCCAATGGGACATGTGCTGCATCCTGCAGTTGGGTGTCACTCACGGAGGCCTCCTCAAAGTCAGGGAATGTTTGTTCCCTTACTTGAGAGCTGCATTGCCCTTATGTCAGTGCTGGAAGGGGTTAGGACTGCACCCTAAAACATATAATCTATGAATTAATGCCAGAGTCCCAATAGGGTTCCAAACCATGCTGTTCTATAATGCTGCATGCTGGGTGCAAATAATTCATGTTGCTTTTCAGTAATGTCCATGCCTCCCTTGAGTGGTCTTTTGCCACCTTGGTTGGTTTGGCAACCTTCAGTCTCAAAAGACTATGGTATAAGCCTACAGCACCCAGTATTCCCAGGCGGTCTCCCATCCAAGTACTAACCAGGCCTGACCCTGCTTAGCTTCCGAGATCAGATGAGATCAGGCATGTGCAGGGTAACAATTGCCATCTTGGTTATCTTACTAATCACCTGTGTTTCCCCTCTGGCCAATTCCCTGCTTCCTTGTGAACAGTATTTCGGTACTGCTTTCCCGCAACTTTCTTGGGAGCAGCCAGCAGTCAAATCCTGCAGAGGGTGCTGTTGTCTACACTCACGACCCCGTTGCAAGGCTTCTGGCACAAATCTCATAGCTCACCTTATTTTCCAGCCCCAATGATCCCCAAACATTTTACAGGGGGATCCCCAGAGCAGAACAATTACAGAGGCGTTTGTGTCATGGTCGTTGGTCCTAATAAAGACTTTGATTTTTGCTTTTGGATTATTTTTTTTCTGTGGACCGACACAGACGTCTAAGGCAGTGTTTCTCAAACTGTGGGTCGGGACCCATTAGGTGGGTTGCAAGCTAATTTCAAGTGAGTCCCCATTCATTTCAATGTGTATTTTATTTTTAATATATTAGACTCAATACTGCCACGGTATGTGACTGCATTTGGGGAAATGTTATAGATCTGTACTTTCAACAGGCTGCTATGTATATGCTTTTAAAAATGATAGTCAATGGGGCTTACTCCCAGGTAAGTGTGGATAGGACTGCAGCCTGTTTGGGGAATTTTTTTTAAACAGATCAGCAACTGCTTCAGAGGGTGAGGAGTCTTCTTTATTTTAAATAATTTTTGAACTTATTGTAAACTTTTAAAGCACGTTTGCGCTTCCTTGGGAGTAAGCCAAGTAAGGCTAAATCCAGCCTCTGTGGCAGCCCGGCTGGGCTGACGCAAGGCTCTGGGGTGGGCAGGGAGAAGGTGAGATGGAGGTGGGAGTGAGGCATTCCTGGGCATGGGAGGGTGGGTGATGGGCTGTCCTGGGTGCGGGCGGGCAGGGAGCAGGAGGTGAGGCTGGGATCCATCACTTATGCTGAATCCTAACCCCTGTTCCTGGGACGTTTGGGACGGCTTCAAGCCTCTCCGCTCCCCTCTAAGGTGGGACTAAGGACAAACACTAAGGTGGGACTATATAAAAGTTGCTTGTGGGTAAGATCACTTTTCTGTTCCCAAAATGTACAGGGCAGGAGGGCATTGGGGAGGGTTCTATGATTCATTCAACATGAGGTGACGGGGAGAGGCGACAGGTCTGACTGCATGAGTTGAGAGTGCACATGGGGCCCAAACTTTTTTTTTTTTTTTTAAATAAATGGAGTTTTTACAATGAATGGTCTATGAATTTCTCACAGCTTATCAGCTGTGTCACTCTATCTTCCAGCCAGGGTTACTCCCACTTAGCTTTTTCGGGCAAGGCAACAGCTTAACCTCCAGGCCACACCATCCATCGGCTGGTGTGCTGGCTGTAAAGTTCCTCCTACTCTGGGTCCCAACCTTGCGTGTTGCTTGAGATCAGGGCCACGATAGCGACTTTGAATCGGTGATCACCATGCAGCCTATGAGATCATGGCACCATAAGTTTAAAAACAAGAACCCCAAATGAATTAACAAGTTAGCAGTGCAAAGGACACAATTCCTTACTGCTGCATGACAAAATGAGCAAAATAATCAGCTTTATGTCACTGTTAAACGCACATCTCTTATCGTTTAGCAGAACCCACTGGTTCAAGCGAGTGTCTGTAACATCTTGTCAGCTTTTCCTCTAAGCTTATTATCAAATTTAATTTTCTCCCATATGAAAGTCATTTTGTAAGGAAACTCACTAACAGGACAATTAAAAACATTTTCATATTAATTTGAAAGCTATGAATATGGAATTAATATTGCTGGGTATGATTGACTTTTCTAATTAGCATGGCTGCTGCTTCCATTTAGGGGAAAGGAATATTTCTGAGAGTGTTCCTACAATAGGTTGCTTAACCCTTTCGGCGCTGAAGGCAACTGCTGTGGGAGGAGTTCAATATTCTTTTTTTGAGCTGCGGAAAACACAAGTATGGAGTCATCATCTCCAATAGTGCTGAGTTGATTTTTCCTGGCAAGTTCTTTGCCAGTCTTTGGGGGTCATATCCAGTTTGTTACCCTGCAAATGTCTGATCTCATCTGATCTCAGAAGCTAAGCAGGGTCAGGCCTGGTTAGTACTTGGATGGGAGACCGCCTGGGAATACCGGGTGCTGTAGGCTTATACCAGAGTCTTTCCATGCCCGATCTCGTCTGATCTCGGAAGCTAAGCAGGGTCAGGCCTGGTTAGTACTTGGATGGGAGACCGCCTGAGAATACTGGGTGCTATAGGCTTATACCATAGTCTTTCCATGCCCGATCTCGTCTGATCTGGGAAGCTAAGCAGGGTCAGGCCTGGTTAGTACTTGGATGGGAGACCGCCTGAGAATACTGGGTGCTATAGGCTTATACCATAGTCTTTCGAGACTGAAGGTTGCCAACCAAACAATTGCAAATAGCCTCCCTGCCCCCCCCCCAAAAAAAATCTGTGAATCCAGGGGTTGGTTGCAGAGATGGTTCCCCCCCCCCATTCTTCCTTCAGCTTGAAACACAGATATTTCTAAGAGCTTGATTAGTGCCAGGCACCCTGTTGCATCCCAGAATGCACCAAAAAGTGTGGCATTTAACATTTTGGGAACAACAGAGCCCCCCATCACCGCCCATAAGGCCCCCACCAAAATGAGTTTCATGGACTGACATTTGGTCCGTTCATGCAGCAGAAAGTGGGGTGCATGGGGGAATTCTGGGGCAGCAGGAGTGGACCGCACCACTTTAGACCAAATGGGACAACTGTCTCCACTAGCCACCATTCTTCTGATTGTCACTATAGAACGTCATTACGTAACAGACTGTCATTATGTTACAGCAGGGCTGGCCCGCGGATTATGTGGGCTTTAGGTCTTGTGTCAAGCGGCAGGTTTGGGGGGATGGGAAATGAAGTAGGGGGTGCTGTACCCAGTGTCATCCTGCTGTCCCCTCGTACCCACAGAGATGCTCCACTCAGCAGCATAGTCGAGTTGCTGTCACTGTTTGGAATGCCTCTGATAACAAGTTTTTTTTGGGGGGGCTGTTTACATGAGTTGTGGTGACTGCAGTACTTACCACACCCCCCAGCTTTGGCTACGCTACTGGCTCCAATCTATGCACTGATTCCCTTTGTTCTTGCTCATAGAAAGCGGGAAGAGGATTTTGGCAGCAGTGGCCCTCTCCTTCCTCTAGGGGGAAAAAAAACTCTGCCCATGCTCGGCTGCTTTGCATTTCCACCAGGATCTGGGTGAGTGAGAAGGCTGCCCCAGGGCAGCTGAAGCAGAAGGTTAGGGAATGGGGCAGGTGGCTCAGTTCATGCTTTAGCCACCTAGGGAGAGAATGGGGTTGTATGTGAGATTTTTTTTTAGCTTTGGGATCAGGGAGGAAGGCGGCATTTGGGGGCTGGCTTGGGCAGGCATGAGCATCACTTGGTTCCTGAACTGACTTGGTTTTCTACCAGCTTCATCTCATAGTGGTTGGCCAGACCTCTCCTACTGCCACATACCAGCAACTGGTATTCAGAGGAACTGGTCTGTGGAACTCCTTGCCACAGGATGTGGGGATGGCATTGGGCCTAGACGCCTTTAAAAGGGGATTGGACAAATTGCTGGAGGAAAAATCCATCACGGTTTACAAGCCTTGATGTGTATGTGTGACCTCCTGATTTTGGCGATGGGTTATGTCGGAATGCCAGATGCAAGGGAGGGCACCAGGATGCAGGTCTCTTGCTGTCTTGTGTGCTCCCTGGGGCATTTGGTGGTCCATTGTGAGATACAGGAAGCTGGACTAGATGGGCCTATGGCCTGATCCAGTGGGGCTGTTCTTATGTTCTTAGAGGTAGGTAACCACCAGGATGAGTGGACATTAATTGACTTGCGTCTATGAATTTACCCCCCTTTAAAAGATATCTTAGCTAATGGCCATCCCCATGAATGACAGTGAAGTCTATAAATTAGCTATGCACTCCATTAAGCATATAATGTATGGAGTTCATGACTGTGAGATGAGGTGATGGCTTCTAGCATAGATGGGTTAGACAAATTCATGGAAGGTGAATCTTTCAAAGATCATCCAACTTCCTAGTGTTGCAAGGTCTTAAAAAGCAAGACTCAGTACTCAAGGGTGATGGTTTGCAAGCTTTTCTTCGTTGCCAGCAACGGGCATCTCATGGGACTAATGTCCAAAGCATTGAGAGCCAGTATCAATGTTAACCAAACTCTTTATAACATTCTGGATTCTTTGTTTGAAGATTTGAACTTCCCATTGGTTGAAGTTTGACATCATAGATGGGGCTAATTCTTAATAGGCTGTAGACAGCCATAGAGAAACTTGATAGGTGAGCTTCAAGTTACAGGTTTCCAAATAAGGTAAAATTAAACAATTATATATATTGTATTACAAAATTTTCAAGAACCAGCAGGGGATGCTATAACATTATTTTATCCAGGACTGTCCCTCTTGGCAGAACTTCAAACCCATTTCTTGGCATACATTCCCTTCAGACTCTTGGGTTGGCCTTGCTTAAGCCTCCTGTCTTATCTCTCCTCCATTCCTTCTCCTGTTTTAGCAAGACACTGTGGGGCCCTCTACCAACCTCTGCGACGCAAAGTCCTTTAAACTTCCTTTAACCATGTCACTAAAATTATTTCTTTATGACTATTGTGACCAGTTACCTATTAAGGGGTATAGTGGTGTGTATCTTTGCCAAGAAGTGACTTCTTTCTTCCCTTTTAGTGGTTGCCTCGCCCCCTCTGAAGTGTAAGGCTTCAGCCAACTTCTTATGATTCTCTTAAACTTTTCAAGTAACTTTTGGTCCCCTATGGTTTACCTCTAATTCTATTGCAATTCAAACAAAGACTACAAGCAGAAGTTTTCTGATTCTCAAGAAGGCTCTTGTTTTATTCAATTAAAATGTGTACTGTCTTCTAAATTTGTCTCTTGCAGGTGTCTATGGTTAGCTAGCTAGACGCTATATTAGTTTGCCAAGAAGCATTTCCAACTGATAAGCCAGCAGCTAAAACTTACTTCTAATGACTACAATTGTTGCATATATGTGTTTTCTCAGCGTTGTGATGTCCTCGGCGAGTCGTGTACTTCTGCCAATGATGAAGCCTATCTATCTTTGCCTTAGATACGACTCCCTTTTCCAAATTCCAAAGTGTATGGCACGGCCTTTGAGGCTCCAAGGTCTCAGCTTCTGTGAAACTAGCAAAACAGCTTTCTAAAATGAGTCTTTCAAGCAGCTTTTTCTGTGAAACTGACTATGATTTTTCTAAATCAAAACAGCCTTTCTATTCTGTATGCCTTTATGCTTGAGCAGTGTGGCTTTTAAGCTTTTGCCCCAATGGCATATTACCCTGGTTATTCTGTCACCTTCCATCACTAGAACAGCCGTCTTCAACCTTTATCATCTCACGGCATCCTGACAAGGTGCTAAAATGGTCAAGGCGCATCATCGGTTTTTGGGACAATTAACAAGGCACACCTTGCCCCCAGTAAGGAGGCCCACATCCTCCAATGGGATGTGGAGTAGGTCAGCCCTACTAA